>NW_023460272.1:0-39576 GCF_013731165.1 Rhagoletis pomonella | reverse complement strand
TGTGTATACATACGTATGTACATATATACCTGCAATTGTACGCTAATTCCGAACGGCGAAAGGTCGTAATGATGAGCCTTTTCACGGCAGAAGTAAACTCGCAGGTTCTTCATCGGATGTTGCTCGAACCAGGAATCGAACCTGTATAACTGAGGGTCGGTTACTAAATGTCTCAAAATTTACTCGGCAGCCAGCTCGAAAACGACCTAGTTTTCAAGAACGACCTATATCAGAAATTGATTTAAAAACACCCTATCTCAAGTGCAAAAGCTGAAAATATATTGGAAATATGTTGAAGATAAGTCGTTTATTGAACCGAATTCTGAAATAAGGCGTTATTAAATCGAATTCTTAGATGGGACGTTCACCACCCAAATTCTGAAATAAGGCGTTTTTGGTCTAGCCGCCGCGAGAGGACGACCTTTCACTCAACCGTCGATATAAAAGGGAGTCTTAACGTCGATAACGATGTCTAACCTATAGTTACTGTTAACCAGACATTGAGTAATCGGCCTTTAGACTTTTAATCAAGGTTAAACTCAGGACCCCTCAGGTTTTAGTTTGCCGAAAAAAAAATTATCACTAAAACTTTTACAGTTTACTGTAAGACAGAAGTTCTTTCTGAAGCCTACATATTTCTGCAAAATGCCTATTGTGCGAGCCGTTCTGTTAGATTAACTTAATGATTATGCTTATGACTAGTAACGGCTTCAGAGTGCTAGCTCAGAAGATGGTAAACGAACGATTGATCTAAGATATCTACAGCTCTAGTTAATCTTCACAACCATAATAGCACCTTGGTGTCAATCTCGGGCCACCGAAGCGGAAGAGCACTTTCCTGATAAGTATTCACTGGGGTGATTGGCTCGTTTTTTCCAAACTGGCTACAACCGGTCTTTTGTATGTTTTTCTTACATTTTTTTTTTGTTTTTAATTCATGATTTTTCGAATAACGAGTAAACCGGATTTTTACAATCGAATAAACCGGGTTTCAACTAGTTTATTTATAATAATAATAATAATAGATTGGCGCTTACACATATGTTAGTGTTTGGCCGAGCTTCTCCTCCGATTTGTGGTGTGCGCCTTGATGTTGTCAGACTCTCCGACTCCGAACGGCGATTGTATTTTTACGAGAAGCTGTTTTTCATGGCAGAAATGCACTCGGAGGTTTGCCATTGCCTGCCGAGGGACGACCGCTGTTAAGAAAAAACCTTTATCCTATATTTTTGCGATGTTGCTTTGACCAGGGTTTGAACCCAGGTGCTGCGGAGTGGAAACGCGTACTGCTTACTGCTTACGCGTAAGCGGAAAACCGAACTAAAATTTATCGCTGTTGTTTTTGTTGTAGTGGCTTACTAAACTCTATCTAAATCAGTGAATCGACTGCATGTTGTCTTCATTCTCGTCTTAGGGCAGGCTCGTCAAAAGGCCAGATGCGACGGGGTTGGGCCCTCACAGACATATGAAGAGGTTGTCGGCAGCTTATTCGAAATTGGACTAAACAGTTTAACCTGCTACAATATGGAGAATGGAGTTGTGTCAAAGTATCGCGCACCTCACGAAGCAATTCGAGCTCTATCCATACAAGACATTGCTGAGCACTTTAGGCCAAAATTCTCACACATTTACACTTTTGTTTTTGTAGTACGGCATAAATGAGTAGTTTGACTATTAGTACTGAGGACTTTCTGATGACAACATTGAGGGGAAAGTACTCAATTTTTACCCATGGCCTGAACGAAAATGAGGACTTTGATAAGCACTTTTGTGATTAGGGATAATGATAATATGAGTACTCATATGATACTCAGCTGTCTTGTAGGGATGTTTTCGATAGATAGCGTTGGTGTGCAATAATGAATTACAAGTGGTGAGAGTTGACGCAGGTATTGATTGATGGATGACCTGCCTATAGTAGGCTATATTTTTATTATACCCGAGAGCACTTGTCTAAAGTAACCGAGATAGATATAGACGAATGTATACATAAATGCTCAGAATGAATAGAAAAGTCGATTAAGCCATGTCGGTCTGTCCGTCCGACCGTGTACACGATAACTCGAGCAAAAATTGAGATATCTCAACAAAATTTACGTTTCTATTGAAAATGGGCGAAATCGAGCTGTAACCACGCCCCCTTCTCACATAATGGTATTTTCGAAAAACGGAAAAGCTACGATATTTCAGTAAATATGATTAAATACCGAATCTCAACAGCCGCTTTACGAGTCCTTACAGAACTCGGTACGAGCCTTGATTAGATTTCATCTAAGAAATCTGTTTAAAATCTTTGGAATCGGGCAATAAAAACAGCCACCTCCCATATAACGGTAACAGAAACACGAAAACTTTGATAAATTAGTAACTATTTAAGCTAATTCACTTCAAATCGATGAGTGCAATAACCACTTAGCAGAAAATTAGATTAATATAAATTGTTGGCTGACGGGCGTGGCGCCGACCACTTATGACTACAATGTGTAACTCGGTAACCGATCAATCAATTTTTACCAAACTCGGTGCACTTAATAACCTGGGTACGGAAAAGCAAACTCGGTGGAAATTATTCAAATCGGGCTAAAATTACACACGCTTCCCGAATAACGGTAAATTTTAGATATATGAAAACTCCGATATTTCAATAACTGAGAACGCCAATTTACTCCAAATAATATCTCTTAACAATAAATACGAATGTTATAGACTTTTAGGAATTGGGCGTAGCACTGTTCACTTTATTACTACAAAGGTAAACGCTCGATTTCTACCAAACTTGATTCAATTATTAATTTTAATTAAATCTAGCTCAGCATATGTTTTATCGAAAACGTTTGGAATTGGGAAAGCCTCCCTGCTTATCGTGCAAAGGTAGATATTTGATACCTACGCCGGGTATATAAAATTCGATTTCGCCCGAACTTATACTTCTTTACTTATTAGTACTCATATTGTTGTTTTGGTCATTATATCTGACCAACAGTGAGTGTTACTGCAGAGAAAATATGTAAAATAAAACCGGCTTATCCGATTTTTTTTTTTAAGTGGTACCGGTTTTTTCAATTTGGGATTTTTCTAATAGCTCGGAAATCGGGTTTAGGAAAAAGCTTATGAACACGCTTGTGCATACATACGTATCAAATTTTATAGAGATATCTCAATCTTCGCTAGAATTACCGTTATTCCACAAACTAATTGATATTTTTGTACAGTGAACATATATAGCTCTTGCCTAAAACAGTAGGGAAATGTCCTAAGCAAGTACATAATTATGTATGTGGCTACTTTACAAATCATGTATGTGGCGCGTTCCATATCAAAATGGACGGGGTTCACACTTCATGTGTTTGATTTGTTTCAAATTTTTAGGGTTGATGGATAAACATAATATGAAAATAAAGCTTGATTAATACAGTTTTAAAATATTTTATAGCACAAAAACAAAAACAAATCAATTTAATAGTTTTAAAAATATCTCGAGAACGGGTCTAGGAAAAAATTAAAAAAAATCACAATACACACATCAAAATTCTCTATGAATGGAAATGTTTTCGAAATTTTTTTTCTTGAAGAATCTTTCAAATACAAATTTGTTTATAGAAAAACTTAGTTTTTGAAAATATGCCGTCTCAAAAAAATTTAAAAAATCACGATGGTTGCTCTAAGTATGGCGGGTGCACTCTATAATAATTTGAGTTATGAATTTTTTGTTATACTGAAGTTGAGTAAAATGAGTATATTACAAATTTACAAATTTTTTAATTTTTAACATTTAGAAAATATTTCTTTTCATAGAGAATTTTGATGTGTGTATGTGTTATTTTTTTTTAATTCTTTCTCGCCCCGTTCTCAAGATATTTGAAAAACTATTAAATCGATTTGTTTTTGTTTTGTGCTGTAAAGTTTTTAAAAATGTATTAATCAAGATCAAATTTCATATTTATTTAATATTTATGTTTGTCCAGCAACCCTAAAAATTTGAAACAAATCAAACACATGGAGCGCCCCATGTACATATTTATGTATGTATGTCCATAATGTGTCATAATATGGGCCGGTAAGAACTTACATACGGGTACATATTGACAATCGAAAAATGAGTTGTAAGTATTGCTATTGATAATCACTCTGTACTAGTTAACAGAATTTGCCTAGTAATTTATTAAAAAAAAATTAAAACGTGACATTTCAAATCTGTTTTCGTTTGAAAGCCAGTTCTTTAGCCATCACATATGTACATGCACACTTCGGAAAATGTTCGAAAGAAGCTCCGTTAATTGGATTGGACACAATAGCTGTCACAGATTCGTGTGCCATATTCCAGCTGCAAGCACATTTGACTGATGAATCGCTGCTATTTCTTATATATAGTTGTGTACCAAACTACACAAATCATGTACCTTCTGTTCATTCGCTTTCTTAGTGGCTTAATATGTACTTTACCTACTTTTCCAGTCATAATTGGCTGCACTTGTAACTATTAACATTATTTTTTTTTTATTTTTTGTACATAATTCTAAGTCAAATTTATTCCATTCATACAAATGTTTGCTTTGCTAAATGGCGCCTTTGTACTTTCGGTTACAAACATACATGCATATACGCTTTATTTGTGGTCTATTTGATTTAACAGAAAGCAAATGTATTTGTATTTATTTTTATTGAAAACATCCATATTTTTTTAGAAATCATACGTGTGTATGAATTTATGCGCCAGTACACATGCACGTAAGTCGCTTTTCTTTATGTTTTAGGTAAGCAGATTACAAAAGTCGGTCGTTGTGGTGTAGTGGTTTGCAGTGCGCGCTTCCACTCCGAAGGGCCCGGGTTCAAGCCCTGGTCAAAGCAACATCGCAAAAAAGTATAGGAAAAAAGGTTTTTGCTTAACAGCGGCCGCCCCTCGGCAAACAATGGCTAACCTCCGAGTGTATTTCCGCCATGAAACACAGCTTCTCGTAAATATACAATCGCCGTTCGGAGTCGGTCCCTCCCCTTTATGTGACAAAATCAAGGCACACGCCACAAATCGTAGGAGAAGCTCGGCCAAACAAAATTTTCTCAGAAATTTAAATTGAAAAGTTTAAAATATGAATGAAATATGGTTATATTTATGGTTAAAGCATGTACATTGCTTTTAGAGTGTGTTTTAGTCACTGTTCATACATCCTATCTACTAATAATATTATAAATGTGAAATTTTGTAAGTTTGGAAGTTTGGGGCTCCATTGCGCGGAAACTACTGAACGAATTTGCCTAAAATTTTTCACACAGCTAGTTTGTGACCTATGTTGAAAAGGAGCCTATTCTCTATTTAACAGTTGCCATCTGTGAAAAAATTTCGGATAAAATATATTACCTCAAGGTTGAGAACGATACGACCCCACCAGGGGGCCTCACTTAGACATTAATTGTGTTACCACATTTACACAAGTTCTTTGAACAAGTTCTTTGAACGGCAACTAAAATATTCTGTGTTAGAAGCTAAGAGAAGCGCTGTGTGCTCAAAACACAGTTCCGCAGGCAGCTGATGTCCACTCCGGAGAAGCTTTTCAGGAGTGTTGAAGAAATGAGCACCGAGGTGCTTAAACCTTAGTCTTGCGAATTCCGGGCAGCTGAGAAGGAAGTGTTGAGATGATTCCACCTCATCTTTCAAACAGCTGCGGCAGTAGGGATCTGTGACGATGTTAAGTCGCACCGCGTGGGTTCCTAAAGGACAATGTCCGGTCAGTACACCTGTGAGAATTGAGAGGTGGCGCTTAGCCAGCTGCAGAAGCTCCCTTGATCGCCCGCGGTCGACAACCGTCCAGAAGGACCTTGCAACTTTGCATGTCGGGGTTTTTTTTCAGCGCTCGCTGAACGGACTGTGAGCCCAACTGTCCAGAAGCAGGCCGCAGGTTGCCAACGGAACTCCTACGCCCTCCCTATCCGAGGTAATGGCCTCGAGGGTGCCCTGCCTAGCCAATTCATCAGTCCTGCAGTTTCCAGTGATGTCACTATGTCCCGGTACACAAATCAGCTTGATTTGGAAGAATTCCGAGGTGCTTGAGAGAGAGGTCAGGCATTCCCCGACCAGTTTCGGTCGCACCATAAGCGAATTGCCGCTAGGCTATCAGAATAGATATTCACCCTCCTTGTTGCCGGCTGCCTCTTTTATAGCGGCCACCTCTGCTTGAAAGACGCTGCAGAGGTCGGGTCGCTTCTGAACATAAGATCTATCGAGAGTTCCCGACAGTAGACCCCTCCACCGACTCTCCCGTCCAGCTTCGATCCGTCCGTGAATACGGAATTTTGGAAAAAAAAATGTACAAGTTTTTTTTTATTTTAATCTTTTATAGAATAAGAAATCATGTAAAACTCTTCGTCAACGTAAAAAATTAAAACAATGGGTATGTTGATACTAGGTATATATATGTATGTCAAATCGAACTTTCTGATATTACTTTTTGTCTATTTCCGCGGAGCAAGTATGTAGGAAATTTTACTTTCAACTGTGTAACCAGACATTTGTATGCGCATAAAAATATTAATGACTTGAAAAATATAATTAAAATCAAAAAGTTAAATTAAAAAATTTAAAATTAAAAGTTTACTTCTCCAAGCGCCTTCGCCTGATTTGAATCATGCTAGCGAAGTAGTCAATGGCACTGTGAATATTCTTCGAAATTATAGAGAAAATGCTGACACACATTTTTCTGATATATTTTCAAAAGTTACCGATATCCGTAAGGAATTGGGTTTTGACATTGTCCTTCCTCTGAGAGCGAATAGACAAAATTTTCGGGCTTCTAACGCTGAAGATTATTTTCGAAAGGCAATATTTATACCGCTATTGGATAATATTTTGCTCGATCTCCGAGAAAGATTGCCGAAAGAGACATTAAACATTTTTGATTTGAACTTATTACTTCCATCTATAATTGGGGAATATAATACGCCTGACGAAAAAATAATGCTATCGAACGCGTAAAATCGCTTGGAAAACGATACGAAATTTTCTTAGAAAAAGGCGGTTTCAATTTGGAAGGAGAGTATAAAGTATGGTTGGAATCAGCAGTCGAAGTTCTTGGTAAATGCGACGAATATGCTGTTCCATTGATTATCAAACTTCTTCGCATTCTGGCCACACTTCCAGCTAGTAACGCTACTTCCGAAAGAAGTTTTTCAACCCTTCGCCGGTTAAAAACATGGTTGCGTAGTACCATGAATGAAGAAAAACTGATAGGTCTAGCACTTTTACACGTACACTTAGATATTGAAATTGACAGTGAAAGGATAATAGAGTGATTCGCAAAAGGAAAGCGCAAAATTGAATTTGCAATTTAAATTATTACAATAAAAATTCTGAATAAGTTGTTAAGTTACTTAATTACATCCTTCATTTTACCAACATTGTAAGCAAGAAATAAGTATTTATATGTATATATTGCATTAATAAACCCAAGGTATAATTTTATATCTTGTGTTTTTTTTTTTTTAAATAGTACATGTAATTTTATATTTGACCAAATGAAAAGTAATATTATATCACAAAACACTTTATTCACCCTTCAAAAAAAAATGCTCGAACCTACATTTGCATGAAAAAATTAGGGTTAGATGCCTGTAGTTTACCGGTTTTTGACAAGTTGATCTCATCGCCCCTCCCCAAATAAAATCCTGTATCCGCCACTGTCGAAAATACCATAAAATTTTTAGTTTGACAGCTGAAGCTGTCAAATCAACTGTAAATCTCTCTAGAAATAAGGATATCTTTTGGAAAATACCACTGATTAGGCTTTTAGACATGCTGATCACGAATTTCATTGCAAATTAAAACTTTAAGATTTGACAGCTGTCAAACGGACTGTTACTTTTACTAATTTATCTTGTTTAGCCAAATTAATGATTCTCTGTATTCGAGGGGGCATATTTAAAATGAATTTGTGATCAAATTATGAAATAATAGCAGTAATTATATTTATAAATAGGAAATAGTTGTGGCCGTGTTATATATGTTGAGACCAAACAATTTTACACAAACCCCCTAGTTTTTTTAAGATTTTTTTTTTTTCATTTGATACGATTGCTTCTAATTGGCGTCAATGCACCTGCATAATAAAACAAGACTGGCGTACATTTTGCGAATCGGCCAAAATCGCTTCGACGTTTAAAAGGATAAAGTAGTTTGAAAGCTTACTTTGGTAAGAATATGACGTCATAAAAATATTCGCCCTCAACCCCCATCAAAATATAGTCATATCAAATAGCAGAATATACATTTAAATGATTTTCATGATTTTTTAAATGATGATCAAACGAGCATAACAATGCCACCACCTCGGCCTCAAACGCGCTAACAACATTTGTTATAAAAAGCTTAACAACTTCACTTTTTTTTTTCCAATTACTCATCACAGTTGCATTGTGAGTTGTTGCAATTGCATCAGTTGCAACAAGTGTGGTAATTTCCTGCATTCAATTTTAAAAATTCTAAAATGTTGTGGCTTCACCTCATCAATTCAGCCACTTTTGGACTTAGCATTCATGATGCTTTGTAAAGACATGCCCCACATAAGTACTTAACTATCTATGTATGTAGGTACCACAAATGCATAAATCCATACATACATACATACATATGTGCATACAACGAAACCATCAATATGTGCTTACATATGTGTACCACAAGTGGGTCTAGGTCGGCCGACGCGCCAACAACAGCGGAACACCCACGAGCAACATCAACACATTGCCAGTATTACCAACAAATAACACTTTGGCTTGCAGCAAATTTAATGCAATTTGTTGTAGTTACGCTGCTGGCTGATTTGTTTTAGTCATGTTAACCACTTTTGATTGCCTCACTAAATATAATCGCTAGTTGTGCACGTTGTCGATGTCTCGAAATGTGTTCGAAATGCTCATCCACCGTGAAACTGTCGCCGGCTGTATGTCACTTCTGGCGACGACGACGACGACGACGACGACGACAGTATGTTGCTCCGTTGAGGTTTGCAAAAGGCGTTCAAGCGACCTACCGCACCACCCAAACGGCGTCACTCCCATTCAGTTGCATACAATTGAGTCTTTAGGCTGTACGACGCCTTCGCTGCTGCACTGTGATGTGCATTCGTTAAGAGGAGTGGTCAAAATTAGTCATTGCTGTGGCTTGACATCTCAATTGTACATGCCTAGATAACTTAATGAAAATAATATTGCAGCATCGTTTTACGTTAGATCTTTTGGAAAGTCGATTTTGCGGTTTACTTATTTGTTGAAAGAGCAATCGACTGTTGTCTCTAAATTAGTAACAAATACAAATACAAATTCGAGTTAACCAGTCGACGAGTTTGGTTACATTGCAAGAGCATACCTTTGACCAACTGGTTTGCCTACTCACCTGATGTTAGTCTTACCGAGGATCTGTAGGGATGGATGATCCAAAAATTTTACAAAAGCTCCACCGTTATCGTGGAGACTTGGGGTTCAATAGCCTCAGAAATGTTCGTTATTAGACTAATTCTGTGTCAAATTGTTCACCTGTCAATTATGGAGGTGGACTAATTTACTTAACATTTTATTATATTTTCTTAAACCTTTTGGTCTTCCCTATAATAGTGAATATCATTTTCAGGGATTTTGGTAACTTTTTTCTAAATTATAAAATGTGCGGGTGAATCCAAAAATTTGTTTCGGTATTTTTTCAAAGTAATCTTGTAAGTTATTTGTTTTTGTTATTTTATGGCGTTATAACAATTTCGAATCCTACTGAAAGAAGTCTAATGAGGAAATGTGGTGATTTCCGAAATAGCTATCACTTCTACCATTTTTTTTAAATTATTGTTGCTAATCCACAATAAATATTACATTAAAAACGCCCTCAAGCTCAATAAAAATTGTTGAATGTAATTTTGTAAAGATAAAATGGCATAACTATTTTTCTAAAAAATAAAAATTTGTTTTTGCTGAGATAACAAAAATAAATTTACATATAGAAATGAAAAAAGTGTACATACAAACTTGTCAATTTATACCCACAGTGCGAAACGTTTATGTAAGATTACATAATTACAATAAAATAGCATGCTGCTCATAAGTTGAAACGAAAATTGTGGAAAGCAATGTAGGGCAATGTTTTTTTTTTTTATTAGGTACTGGTGTAAATAAGGTGTGTTCTACATATTTTTGTGTAAACAACTAAGAGCTGGGCTAAAAAGTCATCGTTCTTATACAGCACGCAAATCTCAATTGTACGAGTTTGTAAAGAAAATTCACTTACATAATTTTAAGTGCTCAAACTAAGCAATATGCTTTGGTTGAAATTGCGGACAGGAAGGGCAAGAAATGCCGCTGAATTTTTTTTCATGCACTTGCACTTATATTATCTTGATAAATATCTTTATACCAAAGTAAACAAAAATAAATATAAAATTAAAAACCTTGCCAAGCTTTTATGCGTTAAACGTGCATTATATATATATTTGGAGCGGTAAACTGAAAGCTTAAATAAGTGATATTTAAATGCTTATACGTGCAAGATGACAAACGCAAAAAAAAAAATAGTAAAATAATAAATTTCCCTGATTTACTACTAACACTTTTGATATAAACAAACGTCTAGATATTTATTTAAATAATCACATATGTATGCATGTACTATGTTTGTATGTACGTAAGCCCAGGAAAGTGCCTACTTTTAATAGTGTGGTGAAAGCAAAAAGATAAAGGTAGCGCAATAAAAATGAAAAATTAGGAACGGAAGAAGTTTTCTTTATTTACGCTTGTTTGATCATTTACGTATATACATATGTATGTATGAACATTAATATATGGGTTATTCCATAAAAAATTTAAAATTATTTTTAGTGCGAAATATTTTTTTTTACATGTCTTATCGTATAAAAGAAGACACAAATTTTTTTATTTCATCATGATATTCGAAAATATCGAAAACAAAAATTCTAAAATTTTTAACTCACAGAGAATTAATTATTAATTGATTTTTTTGTTAATAAACTATTTGTCGGAAAAAAAATCTCTTAAGTAATCAAAATGTGCGTAGTTACCGCGGCGTTCCATTAGAGTGTGAGGTAGACTTAAATAAATAATTTTTTTCATACTAAAATTTTATTTATTTTTATTTTATTTTATTTTTTTCATTTTTAACCGACTTCAAAACAGGAGAAGGTTATCAATTCGTCGGAATATTTCTTTTTTATGTAAGCTACCGCATAACTTTGGAATGCATTAACCGATATCTACCTATAGCTCTTTTTTTAAGGAAGGTATTACCTCAGAGGTAGTTAAATACTAATTTGGTTTAGATCCGATCAATGGATCATGAAGAAATTGACGTTAATCTTAAATATTTATATATCATATTGTTTTTGCTTAAAAATCTCTTATTTTATTAATTATATACCGTTTGATTTTTGTTTTCGTTTTTAATCTAAATAATTGTCAAACTTTATGGAGTACACTGGAGCGCATGTCTGCGCACTGAAACTTTATATACGCAGGCATGACGAAACTCGTAACTTCTACAGTTGGGGTTTTTCCATTCTCAAATTTTTACAATGTACTCCATATAGTTTGACAACTATTTAGATTGCAAAAAAAACAAAACAAAACTGAAGCGGTGTATTATTAATAAATAAACAATTATTAAACAAAATTAAAAAATATATACATTTTTTAATGCAATAAATTATTTCTTTAAATCTATCTTACACTCTAATGAAAATCTGAGGTAATTACGCTCCTTTTGATCTCTTAACTGATTTTCTCCTTCAAATATATACTTTATTAACTGGAAAAAATTTGAAGCAGACAACTTCTCTGTGAGTTCAAAATTCCGGAAATTTTTGTCTTGATTTTCGAATATTTACATATCATGATGAAATTAAAAAATAGGTGTCTTCTTTTTTTCGATACAGAATGAAAAAAAAAATATATTGAGTTGTAAATTTTGCGTGGAATGATCCATATAGATACTACTCATATACATATAAATAATTACACATGAAATAACAAACATATGTACTCGTATGTAAGTATGTTTGCATGTGAAGGTATTACCACAAACTTGCAAGCAGATTGTACACGTAACACTTGCGCTCTACAGTAAAAATACGTAAGTTTCTTAAACGACCTACCTCCGTGGACTTGCGTTTGCTTACTAGTTACTTCGAGAGTGGTAAGTATATTCATAAAATATTTACTTTGATTTACCATTTATCAAAGCCAAACATAATTTGAGAGAAGCAAAAAAATTTTCCTGGAAAAACTGTCAGACTAAAAAAAATTCTCTCGAGATTTTCAAATCCGTTGCCCGCCATAGCTTTGAAATAACCAAGCACGATTTTTATATCGGGGTTAACGACAATACTCGGCGACGGAGTCTGTCTTGCACCATAAATCCCACAACGAATTTACGCTCCTTTATATCGCAGCTGGATTAGATGTCCCAAGGCCCCAGGCATTTTTGCCTTGCCCCATCCACCGCTTTTCTTGGTGATGTCAGCTTTTGTCCTTATAAGGACATCAACAGCCGGGCGGAGGCACCTTCTCTATTACGGGTCCGGACATTTCAGGTGCGTGCTCTCAAATCGTGGTCCTTTAAATGTTTGCCATGGTCGTCATCAAAAGGAGGGGGTCTCATCTGAGGCCGAGACCGAATAAGTCGGAGTGGCCCCATCGAAGCTCCCTCTCTTTCTGCCGTACTCCAAGCTCCACTCCGATTGGTTACTGCACCTCGCATATTGGTTGCTCACATTGCCCATAGCGCGGGAACGAGGACACCAGATTCGGGATTAAGTATAGCCCTGCAACTATGACTGCATACCCAGCTGATCGACTATACCCTATAGCACGCCATTTCGATTTTCTACCGCGTTATTTGCGAATACTTACATGTAAGTACTCTTCTCTGAACTTTATCTTAAAGTCAAAGTTGAATGATCTAAGTAAATTAAAAATAAGAAATCAAATAACCCTTCTGTTCTCTACATATGGATGGAAGGTGAAATCCCGGCTTAAAAGTAAAATCTATTTGAAAAGCAATTTTTTTCTAGCCTTTGACTGTAATTTCTGCTTGGCATTCTTAATAAGAACTAATCTGCGGTATTTTCCATTTCAATTACAGCATTGCTCACCGCTTGTAGATTATAAAAGGCAATTTCAAGCCGATGATACTTGTGCATACATACATATGTACATATGTATATAGTATGTAACTATGTATGGGCGCATGTGCTAACTCACTGCTAAGAAAATCTATGTATGCAAGGGAGTACTTACGTGAATAAGTATTAACATAAATGTATATGTATGTACATATATACTTATGTATATAGTATATATATGTACATATTATGAATGTATATGCATAGATACATATGTATGTTATTTATGTGTCTAGCCGGGGCGCATGCGCTGTGCAGCGGTCATTGTCTGCTGTGCTCATAGAATGCAATTACAATGGTAATAGCAAATAAACAACAACAACATACGCTAAGGCAATGTCTTAAAACCATTATCGCATCACGCTGACTGTTTTTCCTGTGAACTTCAAAGATTTGCGCAGGTATCATTAACTACTGCGCTTAAGCTAAAACAATCACGATGAGGTTGAAACTTGCTGCCAATCTATATATGTACATACGTATATTCACAGATGTGGTATGCATATATTCGTATGTACATATGTATGGCTTTTCCTCTGTGAAGCGCAATTGCAGTTGGATTTTCGCATTTATGTAAGTTCATTTCAACGCCTAGGAAAACCAGTTTCGTTTTTCTTCAGCATTGAAACGTGGTACAATGTGCCATGTGATCAGACACTCAGTCAAGCAACCGGTGAGCGACGCGCCAAATGCCAAAGTATAATTTACGCTGGCGCTTCAACGTCGCTGATTTTGTCGATGTCGCGTGAGAACCTTATGATATTCATACGGTTGAGGTGTAGACTTACATACTTATATGACTGTGCATTAGAGTGGTCGATAAACAGTAACGTCGAAATTTTAATTTTTTTTTATTTTGAAATCAAATAATATTTAGGGTGTGCTCAAAGCGCTCAAAGTTGTTCATGTATTTTATATGGGGAAAAAAACAACTTTTCGTAGAAATGATATAGAAATATTTAAAATCAACATTTCTTCTGGTTCTCGTCAGGAGACTTCCTATATTAAGATTCAATTGTTTATTTAACCATTATTTGATACTAAAGATTTTTTATTGGATCCCATTGCAATTTCTGAGAGTTTTGGCGGACCTATAAAATAAAATTATATATATTATATATTATATTATAGTTTAAAATTCCGACTTTACTTATTCACGTGCATATTTGGACCACCCTACTGTGCGTACGAATATATGTATGCAAATATTTATACTATACATACATACATACAATATGGTTAGACATTAAGGTGACCTTTTGCTAAGGAAACTTTCTTTAATATTAGCATTCGAACTACATATTAAACCTGAATTATGTTCTTCCAGTGAACCAATTTTGTGACAATCTATCCTCTGAGGAGTTGTAAATACAATAATTGAGAGAATCGTACACACATTTAATATTACTGTCTATTCAAGGCGATTTCATATAAGGTGGTGTTACTAGAACAAAAAACTGAAAACTGACATCTCTAGTACATTCAACGCGTCATTTCGGTTTTCTATTGGACAAAAAGAGAGGTGAGATTGGCCAAAAAATTGAAATGGCTCCAAAAAGTTTCGTTAGAGACATAATTCGCTCTGTTACAGTAATTTATTTCAAATTTTGAAAAATTTTGCTAATAACATATTTTGTTGTTTGCCCTTCGATGCATCGAAAAATATCGATGTACATATCGATACATCGATTCAAGGAAAAACATCGATGTATTTTTGCCACCGACATCCCCCAGCTTGATTTCCCCTGGTACACAAATGTCAAAATTTCGCTTAAAGAGTGAGTGAGAAGTAAGTGTGTTTGAATTGACTTTCCCCTTTTTTTCCTTGCGAAAAGAATGGCTTAGATTTGGAATTTGTGTACCAAAATCAAAAACAAAATATTCACACGTTACTTTCTTTTTTCGTTTTTTTTTTTACTACCGCTAAAGAGATAACTAAATATCGACCAGTTACTAAATTTGGTCAAAGATGAAATCTGTTCTAAATCCTTGTTCAGGGCCGGATAGGATTATTCCCGCACAAATTCGAAATACGAAACTTTTGTAGCTTTATGGCTGC
Organism: Rhagoletis pomonella; assembly: GCF_013731165.1. NCBI lineage: Eukaryota > Metazoa > Arthropoda > Insecta > Diptera > Tephritidae > Rhagoletis > Rhagoletis pomonella. Next base: position 24,354 of record NW_023460272.1, on the reverse strand, counting down.
ATAAAAAGCTGTTACGGTTGTTTTCACATACGAATCTGAAGAGCTTTAGTGCCATTTCACACGTTCCTGTTAATCGGCAGCCTGATTGCCGACTTAAAGTGTATGGAATTTATGTGGGCTTTCAAAAAATCGGTCATCCGATTTCAAACATTTCATGCCGGCAAACCTGCTGGCGGTTAACCGGAAACCGGAGCGTGGCAAACGGAACTTATGTTCCCTCTCCTCCTTTGTCTTATATACTTATTTAGTTAGTAACTACATTTATCTAACCATTTATTATTGCTTAGTTATCCTCATGCCTATCAAAAGAGCAAGTATTTTGGGACCACTCTTCTTAGCCTAGTCAAAATGATCGAAAAGTGGTTCAGCTTAGCACTTAGCGGAGTTTATAAAGCAATAGCTTAAGGACAGAGTGGTGACGGCAAACTTAATTGAAAGCTACGTCTTATCGCACGCTACAGGGTAAACTCCAAGGTGATGTGCTCGCTCGAATTTGTATGTGGGGGGGTGCAGAAGCAAGTTCCCCAGACTCGAGATATGTTTCATTTTGATTTTTTAAGTTATAAGTTCCGTTAAGTTAAGTTGAGTTGCCATAATCAGGCTTTTAGTTACTCAATAAACGCCGACTATCCACAGACATGTGCGAAAACTTTGAAATCTGAATTTAGAGACGTAAAATGCTTAGTTTAATGCTTTATATACATACATACATACTTATATACCTACATGTATATCTATGAACATCCGTATGCAAAGGTACAAACGCTTGTATTTACATACTTTTATCTTTTATAACTTTTGCACGGCTGCATGGATTTGCATGTCACTGCAATGTGAGATGTGTCGTCTCAGCGAATAAACATGAGTACCTATTTGCTATAAGTATGTACATTTAATACAAATGCACGTTTAAATATATCTAATATAGTCCCGTTTATACACTTACGAGTACACATGGCTGTAGTTACAGTAACCCTGTTACAGTAACTACTACCAGTTTCCGTTACAGCCCAACTACATAGTTCACGTTCTACCCTTATTCAATGTTAGTACGTCAATTGTCTGGCTATACATCAGCATCTACTAGTAGAAATACTAGTAGCATCATACCAGTTGATGAGATAGTCTGCCAATTCATCCCCCGTGCTCGCGGCTCAATGGCCGACAGACATAGCTCTGGCGCGCTATTCCAGAGATCCGAGTTCAAATCTCCGACAAGGGATTTGATTTATTTTTTATTGTAATTTTTTAATTTAATTTTTTTTAAGAAAAATATTTTTTTATTTCAAAAATTTTGAAAGCAAAAGCATTTATTTACAAATGTTTTTCTCGGATGCAAATAGATTTTCAAACTTGTAATTTTTTATTTAAATTTAAATACATAATTTTATCAATTACATTGATTTCATTCTAAAAATCTGAACCATCTCCAAGCGGACTCGAACCTGCGATCTTAGAGCCAGAGCCTTAGAGCCGGTAGTCTTAACTAGAGATGCCAGATTGAAATAAAAAGAATCGATCTCCCAAGATCGATTTATATAAACGCCTTTTACTTAATTTACGGCCTTCTGACCAACACTGTAATTGCAAACGTTATTGTAAGTATATTTCAATATCTATTTTAAGAAATGTATTATACATAAATACACTAGCCCAGTAAAGCTTACGTATACAGATTTTTTCGGAATAAATACTTTTTTGTAATATTTTAAGCATAAAACTGTCTTTTAACATAGTTGAAAGTGGACTTGTCTCCATTCGCCGTGTAAACAGACATAAAGTAGTATCGGATAGTTGGATTTTCCGGAAATAAAAACTGCTTTCGAAAGTCACTCTAGATGCAAAGTGTAAAGTAGCTGTTAGACGTGGCAAGTGCAAGTCTTGCAAGCTCAAAAATTTCCAAAAGAGATTGCAAGAGCTGTTACACCTTGCATGTAAAGGGACTTTCGAAAGCAGTTTTTATTTCTGAAAATCAAACTTTCCGATACTACTTTTTGTCTGTTTACACGGTGAATGCAGACAAACCCACTTTCAACTATGCTAACAGACATTTTTGTGCTTATAACAAAATTAATGACCTGAAAAATTTGCTAAACCTGCTAAAATGTGCACAAAATAGTCACAAAATATATAATGCATTAATACTTAAATACTCCATATCAGTAGAATAAATTAATTACATATATGAGGCAATTGACGGGCTATCCGATGGTACTATGGGTTTTTCACAATTTCCCCATTTTAATGGGGAAAGTTCTGAACGAAAATTTATTTGTAGTTTTTCTCAATTATGGTAATTTTTAATATTGTTTTTAGTTATCTCAATCGAAGGATCAAGTCTTTTTACATAGAAATCATTAATAAAAAAAGGGACTAGTTGATGTTTAAATCTGAAACTTTCGCAAAAACTTCCTTAGATAGTCATCCACAACACTGTTTTAAGACGAAAAAATATTTTTCAAACTTTATAACACAACTATTGCATTTGAAAAAACCATTCTCTCAATTCTCATAAAAAAGTTAAAAAAACGTGTAGTTTTATTTGTGCTGAGTATTAAGAAGTACTATTTTAAATTCTTTGGAGTAGTTTGTAGTTTATTGTATGGAAATTTCAAATCGATCGATACTCAAACGACTGAGATATAGCGAATTTAAATGACAAGTTTGTTAAAATTTGCTATCACAAATTGATTTTTTAATTCGTGCAAGCAAGCGAACAAGCAAGGAAGAAAAAAAGTCCCTTTTTTATTAATGGTTTATATGTAAAACGATCTGATCTTTTGATTGAGATAACTAAAAACAATATTAAAAATGACCATAATTGAGAAAAATACAAATAAATTTTCGTTCAGAATTTTTCCATGAAAATGGGAACATTTCTGGAAAACGAAGAAGTTTTTGAATTATTTATCCTATTTTCTGTCTAATTCCCTGGTAGTCGAAAAAATAGCTTGTTTTGCACCGCTCAGCGCGCTTTGGACATTTGACGTGAATCGCCTCATATTTTTCATATTATAATCAACATTTTTATAATTTTATACAAATTTGCCAAAAAACGCGTTACACGGCAACACTTGATTGGTTTCACAGCACAAATTTAAATTGCTAGTGCAGCACGAGCAAGTTGAAATTATTCCTCGATAATTTCAGTTGCAGTTACACCTTGCAATTTTTATTTCCGAAAGTGATTTCTGTAAATCTGCAAAAAGGGTTTTCTGGCTGTTTACACGGGAAAGTAGACTTTCGGTTTCGCATTTTGACAGCAAAACGCGTAGAAAAGGCGATTGCATTGGCACGTTTATCCGCACCTTAAAGGCCCGTCCACATATAACTTTGGCGTTGCGTTGGAGTTGGCGTCGCTTCAATAGCTGACATATTCGACAACGCTCACGCCAACAAAAAGCAAAAGGATGGGAGACTCTCAACTTTTCGCGTGCGTCGCTCATCAGCTGTTGCAAATAAATAAAATTATGTCAAATATTTATCCTTTTTAATCGTTTTTAATAATTGATATGAAATATTAATTTATCTGTCGTTAGCATGTTAATTTAGTGGCCCAAGCATTCGCTGCCAAGCGTTCATTGTAGCAGGCACACCCAAAAAAAAACTTCTCATAATTGAAGAAAAACAGCAATCAAAATGAAGAAAAATGGGAACGAAACAGCACTAAAGAAGTTTTATCCTCTTTTCATGTCCAACATTTCTTCAAAATTATAGATTACATCCACATTCGGGAGAATTTTTTACTCATTCGGAAGAATTTTCTAACTTAAAGTAAGGAAAGTTTTTCTTTGATCCAGAGATGGATTTTTGCTTCAGTGCATACTTTTAACGTGCGTTCTATCAAACCAACGCCAACGCCAAAGCTAACGCGGAAGTTCTATCTGCTCCTACAATCACTTTTGGAAATTCTTGAGTTTGACAGCCTTTTAAAAGGATTTGCACCTACCACGTCTTTAAGAAATTCAACAGCAGATGTCGCTGATCGCAGAAGTTGTTCAAAATTGTCAAACTGGAATGTCATCGCCTTTAGCTCATACTAGTTAATGAACTGGTATTTTTACTGACTGGTTGGGTTTTTCATTGCATGGAAGTACAACTAACTATAACTATATACATACAAATATATACGTATACGAATACATCTAAATTAGCTGAAATAGCGTCAATTTGTGCGTCTGCCTGTGCCTCCACCAATGGTTTAGTTCAAGTAGCATTTTGTTAAAAAAGAAATACAACGTAGATATTGTATGTAGCACTAAATTGATGTTATCATACAAACATATGTATGCACAAATGTATATAGGTATATGTACATAAATATGTAAATTATTTATGTATGTAACCTCTTTATTGGTTCCTATGTATTTCAATTCACGTTAATGTCTAAGAGGGACCCGCATACCTAGAAACAATTATTAGGTTATAGACAAAATTATCAAAAGTTAGATAAGTTTTAAATAAGGTCAATAACAAAAGTTTTAAACTACAAATACTTAACTCAGTACTGTAAGTAAATAAATAAAGGCTCACATGTGCTGGTAGGTTTTCATATACCGTTTATACATTAAGAGTGCTGCCAACTTTCCTTATCTTTGAAGTGTTATAAATAAATATATTTGGTGCTTTTGGTGTTAGGCCACTAAAATTATCATGTGCGGCTTGGTATTTTCTCACAGCGCCAAATCATTTTTATGGGAAGTGCTGCACTGGGAAAAAAAAGGTATGCCATATTTTATTGTTTTATTGGTTTTTATTCGTCGATATTTTGACTCCAATCTGTCTTATTTATCTTCAGGGTCGCTTCGTTGTACCTGGTCGGTTCAACTTCGCAGCCGAATATAAAAAATAAACATTTCTACCTATAGAATGATAACAACATTGAAAGCAATCGGGAAGATGGACCGGGCTCAAGATAAATATTGTACATTGTGTCTATTAAAATAACGTTTTTCGATTCAAGGGTGGAATTATTTTAACAATGTGTTCAGAACCTCGATTACACTAATTTAAATTCTTTCAGTGTCAACTTTAATGTCTAAATAAATGTGTAAAAGTGCTACACCTGTCAGCCAGGTACAACCCAGCCTTGTTTTTAACCAACGGAAGTAGCGTTACTACGAATAGCTTCAATTGTGACTAGGCTTAGGGAGCTTTTGAACTAAAGAGCGAAAGAGCCAGCACTTTTAATTGAACTAGTTCATTCGTTCGTTCATTAAAGTGAACTAAAATTTTCTGTGGCAACACTCCAATAAAAATGTAAATGTAATTTTAACACATATGGCATTTCGTTTTTTGTTGTATGGGTCTATAGAATCAAATGATCGAAATTCGGCATTTTATTTCATTGAATTTCCAATGTTAATTTTAAACAAAAATTATTTCGATTACCTAGTTAGTTATATTTGCAAATTCTATAATTCAATAAGAAATTAATCAAGCTCTCATCTGATATACAACATTTTGGCTTTAGTTCTTGGTTTACACAATACACATTTCAAAAATGAAGTCGCGATTTCATGGAGTTCTCACGAGTTGTTACATTTTTCGACAAAAACGTGTTCTTGGCCGAAAATGGTGTTATGCCTATCTGAGCAAATGCATTATCTTCAGTTTTGTATAAAGAACAAGATTCATCGCGAAATTGATTTAAATGAAAACGTAAAAAAAGATTTACTAAAAAAAAGGAAAAATAAACTTTCAAGCTTATATAGCCGTAGTTGCGTATGTAACTTATACGCCCCGTAGTACCATGCGTAGTCATCTAACATGTTAGTTAACTCAAAAGTCATATTATTTAAAAATAATTAAATATTGGCGATGTAGATGTTTTACACAGTATTCGTTATGCATATTCGTATATATAACTTTCTTCATTTACATATGGGTCATTCCTTGAAATATATTTACACCCCAATATTTTTTTTGGGGTGAAATATATTTTTTTACATTCTTTATCGAAAAAAGATGATATTTGAAAATCTCGAAAAAATACCCGAAATTTTGAACTCGCGGAGAAGTATCATTTTTCAATTGTTTGCGGTTAATAAACTATTCATAGATATGTTGTATTTAATGCCAACGTCCATTACCTCTTATGTTTATGAACATTCTTTTTGATAACTTCCCAATGTTATTAAAAAACAATTATGATATTTTCGAATGACAATGAAAAAATTAGTCATTTAGATACTTTTTCGCCTAAATAAACATTTAAACATTTTAGTTTTATTGTATGAACTTGTTTCTGGGACTGCATTGATTGAAATATATGCACGAAGAATGCTTCAACGTTTTTTTCTTTCTTGCCGAGAGAGAAGGGAGTGACACAAATAATACCACTCGTGAGATTTTCTCATATGCTATAATACATCCATAGTATATATACATATTAACATATGTATATCGCTAGCCTAGATCGAAAAGTAGCTAAGTCCTGTTTTTTTTTTAATTTTACAGGAGAGAATACAAAGAATTTTATGCAAGTGTATGTGTTGATGAAAAGTTTGTGCATGCTTCGGGACTTATCTAATTTTCTGTAAGTTTTTTGGACTTAGCAAATTTATTTGCGTATCTCTGAATAGAAACGGTTAGAAATTGAATAGGCCGTTCGATGCCTAAGAAAACGATTACATACTTTGTGATTCTTCTTGTTTCTTGCATCAAAGAATAATTTTTCGGAAAATGTGGACTTTGGAAGTTTTCACTCTAAGCTAGCGATATATGTATATTTTTTATCAACGGCCCTTAATGTCTTTGAAATGGCGTGGAATTTTTAAAACCCAGTTTGGCAGTAGGCCCTCCGCTTTCATAAGCCGCTTCTAAATATTATTCAAAATATTATTATTTTATATACACATTTTTTTGCAACCTTAATTTTGACTTTTATTTTTAAAATAAAATTTTTAAATTCTTAAATAGACTGCAATCACTTAATTAAAGGCAAAAACGAATATAATGAAAAAGGCAAAAGGGGGCGACATATAAAAAAATCTCAAAACTTTCATCTTCACACATTAATGTTTCTGGCATGCGGGGGACGATATGTGCTTGCCGTTTTGTTTTACAGAAATTACACAGGTTTACAAAAAAAAACAGCTTATGCATATTAAACCAAACCTATATATCCCTATGTTATTCGACACGCTGAATGCGAATCCGAATTCCGTTAGTCTCCACCACGTCAGGTTCGTGGTCAGTTGAAGGTCAAGTAGGGAAAAATTCAGTGAATAAACCTGAAAATTTATTATGATTATTTTTTAATAGCCATTATTCATGATTATTTTTGATATTTTTTAATTTTAATTAATTATTAATTGCTGGGTTATATAAGAAAATTAAAGTAATAATTAAAATTAAAAAATGCAAAAAAAAAATATGATTACTTATCGTAATGAAATTTAATAGCTCTGCTCCTAAATTTGTATATGAGAATTTAATTCGTTTGTTATTTTTGCTTAAAAATTACTTGTTTAATAAAAAGTTCTAGAACCCCAAAACCCACCCCTTGTATGCGCTAATGGTCTGGAAATATTTTAATCAATTTTTTTCTCTCATCTTTCATGATTTCTGGCCACCAAGCGTCGTAATACAAGTGAGAGTGTCGTAGCATAAATCAAAGGAGCGCTTCACCCAAACATATCTAAATATTTACATACCTTAATGCGCCGTGTTTAAATATGCGTACATGTATGTACCCTGTGGGGAAAATCTCTAGTTCTGAACTGGGGCGCTTCTAGTACATTTAGACCCAGTACTGGTTCGCGATAAATCTCTTTTGCATGCAAGCAACTGGCGAATTTAACATGGTGATGTCCTAGGAAGTGTCAATTGTCCCCCGCTGCATCCCTTTTTCGATAGTTCCGAACTAGTCCTAAATTCTATAGTTCCGAACCAGTTCTAAAATCGACAGACGAAAGAAAAAAGTATCATGATTTTTCAACCTTTCAGTTCTGTCGTGTGCGATTTTTCATTATTTTCAAAGAAACGTTTTTTTCAATTTGAAATTAAATTTGTTTGAATGATTGTAAGAAATGTACGTTTACATACCTTGCTGTAGCTGACTTTGCAGAGGTGCTCGCTGTTATTGGTTAGATTACAGATGGTCCCAAGATGTTAATATGTTAACACAAAGCTTTGTTTTGTATTACCAAACTATGAAATAGCATCTGCGAAGCACAGAATAGAAGCTTATTTGAACGAAAAAGCCGCCGAACACATATCTATGTAAAGTAAATAAGCCCCCCCGCTAAATTCCACAAATAGGATCTAGTTCGTTCTGCATCCCTTTTTCTATAGTTCCGAACCAATTCTAAATTCGTCACTTTAGATATAGATTTGTAGTGAAAAAAACTGAAAAATTAGTTTCTTAAAAGTACCACTTTTCGCCGATTTTGGACTGGTGGGGATCTAGTTCCTATCGGACTAGTTCCTTCTTGGCGATAAAGACCTAGTACGGAACTAGAAATTTGATTCACTAGTCCGCGGTTTCCCTTCAGGGTATGTACATATGTATGAATACATATGAGTGTGCTTTATTGTATTTAATTTCTTTGTATATGCATACATACCCTGTGGGAAAGATCTCTAGTTCTGAACCGGCTGGCTTCTAGTATATTTAAACCCACACAAATTTTTGTGTTATATTACCAAAGTGTGAAAAAGTATCTGCGAAGTGCAGAATGAAGCACATTTGAACGAAAATCCCGCCAAGCAAATATCTTTTTAGAGTAAAAAAGCCCCCCGCTGCATTCCTTTTTCGATAGTTGGGAACCAGTTCGAAGTTCGTCACCTCAGATATAGATTTATTATGAACGGTTGTTTATTCTTTGGTACTTATCACATTTTCTGTGATAATTTTGGCAGGCGGTTAAAAATAAACTACGTAATTCTGTCTTTTGTTTACCGGGAACGAAAAATTTAACAGGCAGTCGACAAAACGGTCCTCAGCCAGCGATATGTGGTTTTAAAAGGAAAAATAAACAGTTTTTTTAAAGTATCACATTTCGCTGCTTTTGAACAGGTGGGGATCTAGTTACTATCTGACTGGTTTGTTTTTGGCGATAAAGATCTATGTAGTGCGGAACTATAAATTTGGTTCACCAGTTCGGGGTTTACCTACAGGGTACATTCAAATGTGCATATATCCATATTTGTATGTCAGCAATCGTTGTGCCGGTAACAATAAAAACAATTCACATAAGCCCAGCTCATTTTCATTCGGCGCAGCGGAAGTACTTAATTTGAAAGTGTTTAGATTTTTATACGAAGTGCTGCTGAAATTCAATTTGTGAATGAATGAATGAATGAATTAATGGTTGAGTGTGGCATGCCGGTCATGTTGTTGCCCCACGCGACTACTGGCTTTAAGCGCCTGTGCAAACACCTTCTCTGTTTATTTTCATATTAATATGTACTTCTACAGACAGAAATATGCGCAGTTAGACGCATTTAGTAACGCAATTACTATGCAAGTCACATATTGAAATAATCACAATACGGCATCGTACTCATGATATGCAACAATTGCATTTTTTATTATTTTCAATTATAAATCCTTTGTTTGCGTTCTCATATTTGTATGTATGTATTTATGAATATGTAAGTACATATATTTTTAGTATGTATTTGAATTTTTATCACAATTACACACATTATTACACAAATCAATTACTACCATGATAAAATCTAATCAAACTTAAAAAGTCGGTAACCTTCATGGTGGGTGCCTTCATGGTATTAAAAATACAGTTATTTTGTTTCTGCATAAGAAATGAGTATTGAAGGTGTTGATGTCTTGTATGATGTGGTTGGTTGATAGAAGCCTTGCCTGAGCACTTGCCCAGGACCCAATTAGAGAGCTGATTTTATAATTCGTCTGTTTCATCAAACCACTTTGGTTTGCCGATGAATCTATTTATGTTAGTAATGGAGCATTTGGAGATCTCTGAAGATTCTGAATGGAGAATCTCCCTAGTGTGTCATGCATTAGGCATGCCATGGGCCCATTTTGGCTGCATGTTCGCCAATGGGCCAACTGGCCAACGACCCCTTAGCGTGACAGTTAATGTGATTATATCTCTTCTTTACCTCATTAGAAGTCACTTGCAATCTCTGACTATTTTAGATTTTGTTACCGGTGAGGCAAGTACCAGAGGCCCCGCTTGGCTATCTGAGAAAATATATGCTTTTCGCACTCATTCTCAGTTCCTCTCTAATGCTTTGCACTTCCGATTGGATTATGCCAACAAAGTTCGGTAGTCGGAACGAGAGATAGACATTCAACGTCTCAGAGAACACCCCCGCAACCGCACAGCACTATATTTTATACTCGTCAGTAAAAACTTCAGTGATATATGTGTGTGTGTACATATAAATTTATATTAATATCGGTTTCAACAGCCTCATCAAATATTTATCGATACCATTATCGGTATTTATCGACTTTATTTTCATGCATGCATACTCAAAATGTGTAAGATATCGAATTGAAAAATTTTAAATTTCGATGAAAATTTCTTGGTATTTCTTACATTTCCCCCGAGTTCTATATGAAATTAAAAAAATTTATTCTTTTAGTTGTTGCTTCTGAGTGAACTATATTTTTATAAAAAAAAAATAAAATAAAATTTAGTGTGGAAAATATAAATAAATAAGATCGTCACAACGTCAGGGTATGCATATTTTTGAAGCTGAATGTATACAATTAGAATTTGTGTAAAAAAACAATGGAACGCTACCATTCTCAATAACGCGGAATGATTGTGCATATTTCTTACGGTATAATTCTTCTGTGATTTTGGCACAGCGTGATCAGCTATTACCATCCTAAATCTAAATAACGAAGTGCCTAGCTTTTTTTCCAAACCGAAATGTATAACGTGGGCTATTTCCATCTTTGTAGAAACGTGAAAAAAAATATTTCGTTTCTGTGGCACTGAGAATCTTCTTTTCATTCAGGAGGAGCGATCGCATCCATTCAAAATCACCACAAGATGAGGTGTTTGCTCTGCTGGTGTTATCGGTCCATTGTTTTTTTAGTACAGCGTGGACCAAAAAAATGTTGTACATGGGGGCCGCCGTACAATGCCATGATTACGAACCCCTTCCTTTTGTCACAATCGCACGAATCGAGACTTCAGCAACTGCACACTCAGCAGGCGACCCAAGGCGCATCCTGAGGTCGAAATGGGACTGAAAATACCAAGACTAAAAAATACCAGAACTGCAAAGATGAATGTGCCTTTAATGTATACTTTCTATAGTAAACATTCATTTTAACTTTTCCGAATAGAGTTTGTTTAAAATATTGATATTCTATGGATATTTTCGTCGTTGCAAGTACGCAACAATTTATGAAAGGTCATCAAAAGTTATGCCACACCCAACACATTTCCATTGAAGAGATCAGTTTTATACAGTGCATCGATGTTTTTCTTTGAAAGCGCACAGCTCTGTTACACTGTATTCTCTTTCCCGCAAAAGCTGTTTCAGGGCTGTTCGGGATGTTGTGGAAATGGTCTTGGATTTGCAATTGGAATTACATTTGCAAACTTTTGCTTGCATGCCATGGCAACCGTGCATTTTATTGTTGGGAATTTACAATTTACTTAGACTTAAAAATCTAATTAAAACAAATTTGGTAGAAATCGATAAAGCGGTTACCGAGATAACTACCGATTAACTAACAGTGTTATTTATTGTTAAGAGACTGTTGTTAGTATTAACTTGGAGTAAATAAGCGTGCTCAGTTATTGAAATATCAGACTTTTCGTATTTCTATTTCTTTTCTTAAAATGTGCCGAGCTTGTATTGGAGTAGAAGGTCGCCAAGTTGAGCACATTTTATAAATAAATGAATAAATTTTTGTTCAAACAACTCATGTATATTTTATTTCTCGTGAACCCATCCTTCACTAAAAATATTGATAGATATAGCGCTTGTTATAGACTCTAGTCCGAATTCCGGTAAGTAACATAAAACAATGTCAGGAGCAGGTAATAATGTACCTTTGTACATGTTAATTTGTCGGTAACAAGAGCAACTTAAATTTAAATCTATTAAATACATTCTAGCGTGTCTCAGTCCTTTGCCCACAAAAGCGGCTATAACTTTTTGTTTTCTATTCGAAACAGTAAGAGTGGCACCTTTCTGAAATCTCTATTGAATGAGCAATTTTTTTGTGTAATGTAAAGTTATAGCTCAGTACATTTTTTTTCACCAGAGATAGACAAAGTTGGGGAAGAAAATATCAAAAAGTTAAAAATCCTAAAATAGTCCTCCTAATTTTATGATGGTTCCTTAATATATTTTAACTGCATTGCATTTGAGTATGGAGAAGCAACTATCTGGAAGTATTTTACATAAAAAATTTACTAAGTATAGGCTGTTTTGTAGATGCAGTTAAAGAAAATACATGAAAAGGCACGATTTTTTTTTTATTAAAAAAAATGTTAATATTTCAAAAACGGTGACACTTTTATCTGAAAATTTTTTTATTTATCAGAAAGCTTGCCCCCTCACCCACCTTCCCCTAAAATTTGGCACGTTACTTCTGGGTCACCCTGTATGTGCTTCTACTATGCATACATATATCGACATGCATACATTCATATGTATGTATATCTGCACAAATATTGATGCAATTACTTGAAGATTTTACGAACATGTTTTGCATGCACGAGAGCTTATAAGTACCACAGTATTTAGTTCTCAATTAGCATTTTCGTATTGTAGCACAAGACTTCCATGACCCACTGACATGTGCACTGGTCAAATCGATAAGCACTCAATTTTGCAGGGGCGGACAGAAGTCACAAAAAATATGCATACTTACATACCTACATACTAGGAATATTAATCCCGGAACCCCGGGATCCCGGCCTTTTTAAGTCCCGAAAATCCCATGATTCTTGGCAAACAATCACGGAATTTTGGAGTTTTGTAATTTGCACTGGTGGCAATCATAGAAAATCCTTTTCTTGACCAGTGTTGGCTATATTTCTTTTTTATTTAATAACTAATGTTTTTTTATAAATGTCTAGCCCATTATACATATAAAACCGTGCGAGAGCCAATTTTACACACAAAAAATCAATGGTGCTATGTATTCACCAAATTGCCTAGCTCTCTGGGAAAAGAGTATATGAGCTCAAGCAACGATTGCTGACAACAGTCGTTGCTTGAGCTGATCTGCTCTTTTGCCAACATGCCAGGCCACTTGCTCACTTTGGTGAATACCACTAATATATTCACGAAACCATGGGTCAAATATAGTAAAATTGTGTTTTTAGTTTTTCACTTTGACGTCAGTAATTCAAAAATGATTAAAAAAATTCAGTGAAATGTGCTTAGAGAAAAAGTATCGTAAGAGAAATTTCTGTAGAATTTAGACAGATTCAATTTATTGGTGAATAAGGACGAGTAAGTATGTAAAATTTTCTTTTAAAATTGTATCCTTGAATATCCTGAAATTTCGCAATATTTATTTTTATTTTTTTAATTGTATATTAAGGACGTATATAAACTCAAACACATCCTCGAATTTCGTCCTTCTAACTTTATCCATATTTTTATTCTACATTGCACTGAATTTTTTAAATAATTTTTGGAATTAATCATATCTTTGAAAGTAGAAATAAATCCTGACGTCAGAGAGAAAATTTAAAAACGCAGTACATTGATTTTTGTGTGTAAAATGACTATAACGCGGTGTTATATGTATAATTAGGTAGATATTTATAAAAACATTTTATTCATTCATTAAATAAACAAGAGGAATATAGACAAAACTGGTCGAAATAAGGCTTTTATTTTATTTCTACCACTAGTATGCTTTCAACCACAAAATACATTTGTTGACTTAGATTTTTTTGCATCGTACTTTTTTCTACATACCTTAAGTTACTTTATCAGATATGTACACGCGAAAGTATTATTAAATGGTATACATTTAATTACTGTATTTTGTTTTGTTACTTATGGAATAATTTTCACTTGAAATAAAAAAGTACGTTTCAAACCCATTTATTTATTGATTATTTTATGGCAGGAGAGCTTCTCAAACAATATTGAAGCATTTTTTTCGATTTAAGTTGTTGAAAAGTAATGAATTTCTAAATCCCGTGATAACGACATCCCGAAAATCCCGGGATCGTAAAAAGCGACAAAAATAACATCCCTACTACAATATGTATGTATGTATGTACAATTCATGAAAATCAGAGCAACGTTCAAATATTTAAGGCTGTAGGCATTTATGCATTTGTGTAAGTCGGAATCTTATTGTTCTCTAATATGCATAGAAATAAACAGGGCATATTGTTACAATGCAATTAGAAAAATCACAAGAAGAAGTACTGTCGACGATTTTGCGGTTACTAAACCACCGAGAGATGAGTAGAATATATTTTGCAAAAAGTTAGACAACGATTTTGTTGTAATGCAATCGAATAATCGTGTATAGAATAGGTATGTTAATTTTTTCGCTTTTTACGATCCCGGAATTAGACATGGCGTTTTTATTTTTTCTTGTAATTTCAAAGATATGATTAATTCCAAAAATTATTTAAAAAACTCAATGCAATGTAGAATAAAACAAGTAAGAGCAGGGCTGTTTTCTGCTATGCCGAGGCTTCATAACTTTCATGAAAATCCGAAAATTTTACTTACATTTTACTTTTTTTACAAGTATTGCAATTTGGTCATCGAGAGCGTTTATTTACCAATCCAGCGATTTGAACCGTATAACAGTATGTATATGAACAAGGTAGAAGTGCCAAATTAGTCGAGCTATTTCACAGCTGGCTGTAATATAAACCAAGTAATTTTTAGCAAAAAAATTATATCTATATATATTTCATGATCCAATATTCGGATCTAAACCAGATTAGTATGGGACCACCTCTGAGACACTACCTTTCCGATGCAAAAATAATTATCGAAATCGGTTGACGTGGTCCAAAGTTATGTGGTAACATACATTAAAAATCAAAAAATTTTCCGACGAACTGCTAACCTCCTCCTTTGTTGGAAGTCGGTTAAAAATATAAACAAAGAAATTAACCATTTGTTATGCATTTACCATATTTTACAAAACTCAATATCTTTGAATGAATTTTGTAAATATGAAAATATTTAAAATCGCATTAGAATCCGCTTAATTTTAGTTATTGTATTTTCGCTTTAATGTAAATGTGAAAATGCATGCTTATACAAAATTACACACTAAATGAAACACATTTCATTTTTAAAACCGCTTTGACAATATTCTTGCTTTTACCATAATGTAATAAACAAAGTGAATTCAATATTTGACGTACGCTTATTTGAAAATTTAAATGTAAACAATTCGTATATTTGTTTGCATTAACCCTTTTTCGGCTTTGGTTCACGTATGATACGATGAAGCATATAACAAAAGCTACATACATATGTATGTACGAATGCGTTATGGCTAAGCGAATTCAAACACAACTTCTTTTATTGCAATGTCATGTTGGTATAGAAAACCTTCCCATACCGCTGAAAAGGGTCATCGTTGCGTTGGAGAAAGAAAAGGAATAACTTATCTGCGGTGGGAACACCAAATGGAGCTTACTTATAGTGATTTCGTTTCTTCGAAAAAATGTTGCCCTTCCACGGTGCAAAATGTATTTGGTGTTACACTCAACCCTGTTAAAGGATATCACTGCAAATTAAGTCCTTATTCACACACGAAAAGAGAAAGGTGCAATCAAAAGGAGACATTTTTTGGTAGAAACGAAAACACCATTAGTGTCACTGCTGAGTGGAAGATCGACCTATCTCGGCAGCCAGTTCAAAAACGCCCTATCTCAAAAAACTTTTCAATAACCCTCTATTTCAAAATTTAGTTGAAGAACGCCCTATTGCAGAATTTGATTGAACCGAATTCTGAGATAGGGCGTTCTTCAACAAAATTCCGTGATAGGGTGCTTTTCAATAAAATTCCGAAATAGAGCGTTCTTCAATCAAATTCTGAAGTAAGGCGTTCTTGAAAAGTTTTCTTAGATAGGGCGTTTTCGAACTGGCCGCCGGTAGTCGATATGCTCGTAATAAAATAAACAGCAACACAAGTATATATTTTAATAAACTATACTTCGAGGCCTTTACATAATTTTTAAGTATTTGGTACAGTACTGCAAATAAATTAACAACAATCAACAAACAGTAATTTAAAATTACATAAATTCATTCGATACTTGATTAAAACAATATATATACATACATATATGTATATGGGGAAATCTATTGAGATGGAGGATTTTCAATAATTTGTATTTTTTTTAAATAGCAGAATTTTTTTACCAAAATTTCTTACTTCTCAACGTAGTTGAAGTGCATTATAACCTGTGTGATTAATATTTTTTAATTGCTACTCTATTTCAACTATATCTTTAAAATTGATTCCTATTAGCCTAGTCAAGTTAGACTTTCAAATTTGAATTTTATTTTTCAGAATTTATGCGAGTTGCACTAGAAATTTCCTGATTTTCTCGATTTTAGCAAATAAATTGGTAATTTAAACCGTATTTTTTTTGTGAATAACTATTTACTGATATTTACACATATAAATAGTATTGACGAAGGTACAGAAATCGCACTTGGCAGCGCAGCTGCTTTGTCTCGGAAACAAATTGCCGGTACGCAGAATGTCCCCTTCTCAAAAGATTTCCCAATATATGTATGTATATATATACACACAGGGCCATCTATTATTACTAAGTTGGCGAAAGTATACATTTTTTGCGATACTTCACATCTGTAGTTATTGGACGTTATTTTCACGATATGCCTTTGCACTAATGCATTTGAGAACATACCCACAATTTGATCATTACCTGTCATCTGATGAAATAGCAGGTAACATCTTTGATGGTACTGCATCTGGATCGAAGCGTCTTGTCTTCTCTTGGCATTAATACTTGCATAAATAATTTCATTCGATTTGAAGTGCAGAGCGCAAACTTTCGATGATCCAGTTAGTTTAACACCACACGCATTTATCCGCTCCCTTCTTTGCGTAACATCTGTTGGCACACGAAACATACCTACATACCTCATTGTTGTGGGTGCTTCTGCATAAACAGCAAGTATCTAGCATTTTAAACGATTTTTTTTTTCTTTTTGTCCTTTAATTTCTAAAACAATTATTTTTTGATTTGAAATCAAATTTTTTTATTTTGAAATTAATTTATAATGTTGCTAGTTTCAAATGGGTTAAAGCAATGACAAAAATGTCATATATTGATTTCACTTTGCTTATTACACTAGGTTATGCCTTGGTAGTAAAAGGAGTATTCTCTGAGTCTTGCAAAGCCCTTGCACGTTGCACGGATTGCACGGTTCGCAAAGCTGTCCCATACGAAAACCGGTTTTTACCGTGCAATCTGTGCAATTTGTGCACCGTTCAGGGGATTTGCAAGACTCAGAGAATACCCCTAATATGTTTAAAAGAGCGCATACAACATTCATAACGCCCATATTAGCTTTATTTCCGCATTGTTTGCACGCAGTTTTGCGCGGTCATAAGTATGTATGTACTTATGTATTTCGTATTAAGCCATCTCTAATTGTAAATCAATTCGAACTGGTTAAACGTGATACATATTGTCGTACTAAAGCAACTCTTAGAAAACCCCAACCACAATTTCCTTTAGCGAGAAGCAGTCTTCACTCCTTTTAGTTTCAGAAATGAAGAGTGGCAATAAATTTAAACGCCTTCATCAGCGAATTCATTTAATTGATGTAATTTCTGTAGCTATTTAAACTCTACACAGCAATGGCAAACGTGAATTGCGACATAGCGAATAGTTGCAACCGCTACCAATTGATTGTAGCTGACATTAAACGTGACGCACTCACCTTGACAATGGACGCAATTACCAGATTTGAGCGTAATCAAAGGCGTCTTGTGTAGTGCACTGAAGTGAGCTGCATTCAACTGATAAAAATCAAATAAGTTGTATGTATGCACACGAAAAAAAAAGAAAACAAGTATAAATTCGAGTGTAAGTCTATGGCTATCCATTAGTTCCGCTGTCCCGTATCTGCATATATGTACATACATACATACGTATGTGCATATGAATACACAAAAGCTTACACGCGAAATGGGCACAGTTAAGTGATTAAATTGAGCTATGTGCATACAAGGAAAAAGTGGTGCAAGTGGCGGCTGCTGAGAATGTGTGTCCACAAAGCCGGTTTGACACCGGTACCACCGTAACTAAATATTTGCGTCTACATCTTACATTTTCGCATTCGAGTTGGCTTACCTGAAATGCGGCGTGTTGAGGCCGGTGCAGTTGTACAAGATTCGCATAGTTAATTACGGCCTGTATCGGTGCATTGAACTTGATTTTGATTTCTTGGCGTCTTGTGTGCGGCGAACAGACATAAATACATACAAATTCATATAGGTAAACATATAGGTATGTATATATCGTGTGCGATGTTGAGCGGAAAGTAGGTCAAGTTGTCACAAATTTTTAATATCTTCCTTAAAAAATTGCCGTTGAAAGCATCCTTTTACCTTGATAACTGTTCTTTTTCGCTTTTTTTAGTATGCTGTAAAAGCGAACACAGTTTCACTAGTAGGTAATACAATTATAACGGGTGATTTTTTTGAGGTTAGGATTTTCATGCATTAGTATTTGACAGATCACGTGGGATTTCAGACATGGTGTCAAAGAGAAAGATGCTCAGTATGCTTTGACATTTCATCATGAATAGACTTACTAACGAGCAACGCTTGCAAATCATTGAATTTTATTACCAAAATCAGTTGGCAGAAAATCCGCTTTTTTATCGACAAATTTTGTTCAGCGATGAGGCTCATTTCTGGTTGAATGGCTTCGTAAATAAGCAAAATTGCCGCATTTGGAGTGAAGAGCAACCAGAAGCCGTTCAAGAACTGCCCATGCATCCCGAAAAATGCACTGTTTGGTGTGGTTTGTACGCTGGTGGAATCATTGGACCGTATTTTTTCAAAGATGCTGTTGGACGCAACGTTACGGTGAATGGCGATCGCTATCGTTCGATGCTAACAAACTTTTTGTTGCCAAAAATGGAAGAACTGAACTTGGTTGACATGTGGTTTCAACAAGATGGCGCTACATGCCACACAGCTCGCGATTCTATGGCCATTTTGAGGGAAAACTTCGGAGAACAATTCATCTCAAGAAATGGACCGGTAAGTTGGCCACCAAGATCATGCGATTTGACGCCTTTAGACTATTTTTTGTGGGGCTACGTCAAGTCTAAAGTCTACAGAAATAAGCCAGCAACTATTCCAGCTTTGGAAGACAACATTTCCGAAGAAATTCGGGCTATTCCGGCCGAAATGCTCGAAAAAGTTGCCCAAAATTGGACTTTCCGAATGGACCACCTAAGACGCAGCCGCGGTCAACATTTAAATGAAATTATCTTCAAAAAGTAAATGTCATGGACCAATCTAACGTTTCAAATAAAGAACCGATGAGATTTTGCAAATTTTATGCGTTTTTTTTTAAAAAAAAGGTATCAAGCTCTTAAAAAATCACCCGTTAAATTTCATTTTCCTTTCCTCTTAAGTCAGCGGTATAAAGTGTCAAGTGATATCCGTTTCCGTCGGAGCCAACTGCAAATGTGGAGTTGCCATATGTACATATATGCACGTTTTAGGGCCAATTTCACAGTGCGTAGTTAACTCAGAATCGCCAGTTAACTATAGATTTTTGTACTGAAAATCTCTAGTTAACTGCCGTTTCTGAGTTAACTACGCACTATGAAATTGGCCCTTAATGATTATTTATTGGATATCTAAGTATTTATCAGAAAAATCTTAACATTTCCTATATATTACGGTATATTTACATCGTAAAATTTTTAGTATGGCATTATTGAGGCGGAGTTAAGAAATTTAATTAAAAACGGCATATACACTTAAAAAGGTCTTAGGTTTATCTTAATCTTTTTAATATTTTCATCTTATCGTTGTTGGTGGGTACATAAAAGTAATGTGTAGTAAAGTTTATCCTTATGGCTCAGAATAATTTGCATTCAACTTTTGAAAGAAGTTAATTTGTTCCTTATTAATTTTGCATTAATACAGCAACGCTAGACATTCTGCCAACAATAACACACTGAACATACCCCATGGTGCTTATGACAACGGAGCAGGGCTGTCAATTTCCTAAATTATTACCAAACTTGGTAGAAAAAAAGTGTGATTTGGTAAAAAGGTAAATTTTTCTCTTTGTTGTAGATTTTTGTTAAAGTATTTTGATTGAAAAAAAACAAACTAAATTTTAGTTCCTGCTGTATTTTTTGTAGTTGTATTTATACTATAAAGTCCTTTCTACTTTATTGCATTAATTTTCCAACGCTTTAATGCATACTTTTAATATACATATGTACATACGATATATGTGTATGTATATGTATAAAAAGGCGAACATATCGTGCTCTATTCAAAACTAATTATACTGGAATGTTGAGGAGCTTTTTATTGAATAAACATTTTAAATGATTCTTCAAATAAAAAATTGAGAGATATGTAATTACACGCT
Organism: Rhagoletis pomonella; assembly: GCF_013731165.1. Classification (NCBI taxonomy): domain Eukaryota; kingdom Metazoa; phylum Arthropoda; class Insecta; order Diptera; family Tephritidae; genus Rhagoletis; species Rhagoletis pomonella. The sequence continues at coordinate 3,784 of NW_023460272.1, read as the reverse complement.
ATGATTGTTCGCAAAAACATTGAAACAAATCAGCGGCAGTTTTATAAATGGCAATTGTTAAATAAAAAAAACACAAACGGCCGGCGACAAAAATACCTTAATAAACGATTTTAATTTTTATTGAAACTAAACAAATAGAACAAAAAAAGTTTTTATTCTCTGTAAGAATGTATACTCTGTAGACTAACTGAATTGTAATAAATAAATAAAATAAAATAAAAGAAACTAAAAAAAAGTAATTGGGAGATATTTGCTAGATTCGCTAGATTTTTCTCAAGTGGATGGTAAGTATTTTTTTGATGCAGTAGCAACCCTGCATGGGAGCAGCCAGTTTGACAGAAGTGATTTGCAGTTTTGGATTTTTCTATTGCATTTTGTTAGTCGGGGTGAAAAACGCTAAAAGTTTAAGATTATTGTTTGAAAAATAAGTGAATTCGGTATTTGAACAATAAAAAGCAACGTCTAAGTGGAAAATTTTGTTGTTTGAAGCTGTTTAGGTATGAATATAATATAAACAGGCTTTTAACATTTGGTATCTGTGATTTGGTAAATAGTGCACCGTTGTCTGCAGCTACACATATAGAGTAGTAAAGTTTTAGGAACAAATCGTTTTATCATTAATTATAAATTTATTTAAAGTATTATATATCGTTTACCTTAAAATCAAGAACGAATGCATTTCTCTAACTTTTCACTGACTCTAACTAAATTAAACATAACCTAAAAATTGTTTTCTTTGTCATTTATCAATTACAGTGACCATTACCACAATGACGTTAACGTCCGCCGCTGGTATCATCTCCTTGCTAGATGAGCCCATGCCCGATTTAAAGGTATTCGCTCTGAAGAAACTAGACCACATTGTGGATGAGTTTTGGCCAGAGATCTCTGAATCCATCGAAAAAATTGAAATGTTGCATGAAGATCGTTCATTTCCTGAAAATAAATTGGCTGGCATGGTAGCATCTAAAGTGTTTTATCATTTGGGATCATTTGAAGACGCACTAACCTATGCACTGGGTGCTGGCGATTTGTTCGACGTAAATGCACGTAACGAATACACCGAAACTATAATAGCCAAGTGCATTGATTTCTACATTGCTCAACGCATTGCTTTCATTGAAAATCCGAAGGAAGCAAAGGCAGTTGATACACGTTTGGAAGCAATTGTTAACCGCATGATCCAGCGTTGTTTGGATGACGGCCAATATCGTCAGGCATTAGGCATCGCCTTGGAAACGCGTCGTATGGATATATTTGAACAGTCCATTATGAAATCGGATGAAGTTAGTGGCATGTTGGCTTATGCCTACAATGTGACTATGTCCTTGATTCAGAATCGTGGTTTCCGTAATGAAGTATTGCGTTGTTTGGTTGGCTTATATCGAGACTTGGGTGTGCCAGACTACGTTAACATGTGTCAATGTTTAATATTTTTGGAGGACCCACTTGCAGTGGCCGAAGTTCTAGATAAATTAACTCGTTCTTCGATTGAAGGAAATAATTTAATGGCATACCAGATTGCTTTTGATTTATATGAATCGGCTACACAAGAATTTTTAGGTAAAGTTCTTCAAGCTCTTAAAGAAACAGCACCCATTCCAACAGCATTGCCGTCGACCTTCAAACCACAAGGCACAAACGAATCTACCAGTGACGAGGCATCGAAATCACCTACCGATGAAAAACCTAAGCCCACAGAAGATTCATCTGGAGATGCTGAGGGTAAATATTACAATTAATTTTTAATTGACCGTCTTTTAAGACCTATAACAAATCCTGCCAATTACATTGTTTGCTTATTTAATTGCTTTTTTCCTATGTATTTATATATCTGTGTTCGTACCGAATATTAGCTTATGACGAAAGGCTGGCTTTAGTATAATGCAGCATTTGCAGCACACGATTGCGAATGACTCACTGCCGCCGAGCCGTTGAAAAACTTTTGACAAATAAACGCGCAAGAAATAGTTCCGATACCATCAAATCAATGTTCTTATTAAGTAAAAGAAATGCCGCATTCTACTAAAGCGAGCTTCCCGGCATAAGCTACTATTCCAAAAGAACACAAAGGTACTCATTCATGTACACTCATATTCATTAATTTATCTATACCTATAACACAAATTCCCATCGATTTCGTTTAATAGGTGATACTAAAATTGAGAGGACTATCGATTCATTGAACGACTCAGAGAAGGCTCACCAGAAAAATATTGAAAAGCTCATTTCTATTTTGTCCGGCGAAATAACCATTGATCTTCAACTGCAGTTCTTAATCCGCAGTAATCATGCTGACCTGCAAATTCTGCGAGGCACAAAAGAAGCAGTGCGTGTATCTATTTGTCACACTGCTACTGTAATTGCAAACGCATTCATGCATGCTGGTACAACATCGGATCAATTTTTACGCGATAATCTGGATTGGCTGGCGCGAGCCACAAACTGGGCAAAATTGACTGCCACTGCTTCCTTGGGTGTTATCCACCGCGGACACGAGAAAGACTCTTTGGGTCTTATGCAAAGTTACTTACCAAAAGAGACCGGACCTAGCTCGGGCTATTCTGAAGGAGGTGGCCTATATGCCCTAGGTCTGATTCACGCCAATCATGGTGCCAACATCATCGACTATCTTTTGCAGCAGTTGAAGGATGCTCAAAACGAGAATGTACGTCATGGCGGCTGCTTGGGATTAGGTTTAGCGGCAATGGGCACTCATCGTCAAGACTTATATGAGCAACTCAAGTTCAATTTGTACCAAGATGATGCTGTTACTGGCGAAGCCGCCGGCATTGCCATGGGTATGGTTATGTTGGGCTCTAAAAATGCACAAGCAATCGAGGATATGGTGTCTTATGCCCAGGAAACACAGCACGAGAAAATTCTACGTGGATTAGCTGTTGGTATTTCATTGACTATGTTTGCCCGCCTTGAAGAAGCCGATCCTTTGGTTACCAGTTTATCCACTGACAAAGATCCTGTTCTACGACGCTCTGGCATGTACACCATTGCTATGGCTTACAACGGTTCTGGTAGCAACAAAGCTATCCGCAGACTTTTGCATGTCGCAGTTTCCGATGTAAACGATGATGTACGGCGGGCTGCGGTTACCGCAATTGGTTTCATACTTTTCCGTACACCTGAACAATGTCCCTCCGTTGTAAGCTTACTCGCTGAGTCTTACAATCCACACGTTCGCTATGGCGCGGCTATGGCTTTGGGTATTGCCTGTGCTGGCACAGGTCTACGCGAGGCAATCGCTCTCCTGGAACCCATGGTTAAATTTGATCCGGTGAATTTTGTGCGCCAAGGTGCGCTCATTGCCTCTGCTATGATTATAATACAACATACTGACCAAACATGCCCGAAAACGACTTTCTTCCGTCAACTTTATGCCGAAGTGATTAGCAATAAACACGAAGATGTAATGGCAAAGTTTGGAGCCATCCTCGCCCAGGGTAAGTAAAAGTCAAGATTTCTTGGTTATTTTAATAACAAAGTTATGATAATTCTATTCCGTAGGTATAATTGATGGGGGTGGGCGCAATGCTACACTTTCCTTGCAATCACGCACTGGGCACACAAATTTGCAAGCCGTTGTAGGAATGCTCGTATTCACCCAGTACTGGTATTGGTTCCCATTGGCACATTCGCTTTCATTGGCATTTACTCCAACTTGCGTTATTGGTTTGAACTCTGATCTGAAGATGCCAAAGATGGAGTTTAAATCCGCAGCCAAACCATCTCTCTATGCTTATCCAGCACCGTTGGAAGAAAAGAAATC
>NW_023460271.1:0-39586 GCF_013731165.1 Rhagoletis pomonella | reverse complement strand
CAGTCTACTCTGTAGGCGTGGGTTCGAATCCCACTTCTGACAAATGGAATTTTTTAAATTCGTTTTTAATTTTTTTTTTTAATGAATAATAAAATTAACTTAGATAATTTTTTACAATAAAACGCGTAACAATGAATTGTGCGATTTAAAAAAAAATTTTGAACATTTTGAAAGTTGCCGTTTGAATGACTTTTTTAAGACAATAAATAAAAATGCGTTTGATAATTTCTGGCAATAAAATTGGTTCGTTTTTACAACTCCCAATAGGCGAAAATAAGTATGCTCCTAAGATAGTCATGAACTCGTTGCTGTCGCACATAGTGAGATGCTTTAGAACAAACTATTCAGTTATCAGTTTTCATAAAAAAATTCATAAAAAAGCCAGCGTATGATTAAATTGTTTTGGCACATATTTATGTATGTTAAAACCTTTTAGCGCAAATAAGATGTGCTGTTGAAGGTCCTTCAGCGAATATATTTTCCAATTAGCAGTTCAAGTTTAATGCGCTTCAATGCTGCTGTTTACATTTTTCTCTTTTTTTATTTTTTATTTTTTATTTTTTTTTTTATTTGCTGAAAGCAGATCAGCCATATTTTTTTGGCACAATTCCCACAAACCTGCAATAACAGAAGGAAATAAAATAAATAAACAAAAACCATGCAGCAAAAAATCTTTGTTTAGTTTTGTCGGCAAACGTAGCGAATGGGTAACGCAAACTAGCGGGCGGAAGACGCAGCCCACATCTGTGTTTATTGGAATTTAAACCGAAAAAAAAACGCAATTAACCTCATGATGGACGGACAGCACGTACTAGGTCGCATTAAATTGGAGGTAATGCAGATTTTGATTGCCTTCAATGAGCCTCAGCCTATGGACTGTTTACGCATTTTGCTATTGAATTCAATAAAATATGTAAATAGTTAAATTCAGTTAACCCCACGTGGGTGGCACTTGAAAGTAAAGCGTTGGGAGAATTCGACTGATAGGGGGAAAACATTTCATGGCCCGCAGCTGAAAAGCCTGTTGAAAGACTCACTATTTTGTTTTTAATTTTTGCTGATAAAAAAAAAAAAAATACAAAAACAAAATGCAAAATTTATGCTGTGAAATTTAGTTTATTTACAATTTTAAGGGCCGATTATTGAATGAATTTTTCAAATATTAATATTAAGAAATTGAAAAGTCTATCTAAATATTAGCTAGAAAATTTTCGAAATTTTTTTACTTTAGCAGTTTTCTTATTATTTAATGGCTTTTGCCTGAGTTACGGTTTAACGTTATGCGGTCAAATGTTAGAACTGTGTTGATCACTTTCATGCTCTTACTTATCTTAATCGAGGCTGACTCGATATTTTCCTTTCCTATGAATACTGGGTTACAAATTATATCTCAGAACATGGCCAATATTTGTACAAAATTTCAACTAAATCGGCCGATTTAGTATGAAGATGAACTTATCTTTCGTAGATAGTTTTTATATGTTGAATATAATTTTCGTGTCATATCAATGCCAAATTATGATATATATTTTAACTAAAATAAAGGAATTATTTACCTAAATACTGAAAATGTGGCTACTCTTTTATAAAGTTTTTTAAAAAGAACGAAAAAAATTGAACTGTAGATGGAAAAACGCCGAAACCGTATTGTCTCCAAACCAAACTTGACAAGCAGTAACGGAAGTTCGTTCCAAAATAAATCAACTTACCTCCGAGACGGAAAAATCAACCAACGCCAATATTTTAAAAATAATTTCTTGTAAATATGTGACATACCTTTATGTTATATTTCAATTAACTAAGTTAAATTTTATTTTTAAAACACGTCGCAACCCTCTTCAAACATATTTTGCAGAAAAAGTTGTATTTGATTTGTTTCGTTGGACACCCGTATTGTTATTTTTCATTTCAGTATACATATACTTTCTTAATTACATATGAAAAAACGCCATCCGTGTAGTGAAAAATGCTTCATTTTAATACGGGCGTATTTGAATTGAATATTTCCATTATACGTAGTGTATGTATAATGGAAAAATCCATTTGGTTAAGACTTTTCACGAACATTTTTAAACGGTAATCGAAACAGGTGGCAACTCTCTTCGAAAATATAAATAAAAAAAAAATCTCAAGCTCTCTTAGATAAACACCTATTTACATATAGGATAAAAGGGTTTAAATTAACTAAATATTTAATTTTATTATAACTTTTTGAGCAGGTGGCAACTGTTCTCATTTGTTACCCATATTAAATGATTTGATTTAACTTGTTCATTAGAATTATTTTAAATTTTTGAACAGGTGGCAACCCTCCTTAGCAATATTTTTGAAATAAATCCTTACTGAATCCGTTTTGTTTAACTTCAACATTTTGGTAATATTTTATTGAACTTACGAGATTTAATTAAATGACTTATTAATTATTTGATTTTATGCCGGTTATAACCTATCTGTGGGCCAAATTTTACATCTTCACTAATACACTTTCATACTTATAATATTAATAGAATTTTATTCGTATTTCATTTTCATATACTTCATTTTAGATTTTTATTTTCTTACTTTTAGTGAAAGACACTGAAATGAACGTCATTGATTGTGACGTTAAAAAATTTAATTGGCATGCTCATTTTTATTAATGAGTTCTCGCTTAGTGCTATTTTATTTTATTTCTTCTTCCAGTTCGAGCGTCGATTTTGAACTCGTTTTGCCGCGAAACTCTAATTCGCACGTGTGCAAATAAAATTTTCAAGATCGCACAACTCATTAGCTATTGACTTTTTATTACAGTTTACCTTTTTTACCTTTCTTGTGTTTTTAAATTTGAATATTATGCAGCCTTTTTTATTATTTTTTATTTGATTCTATACCTTTTACTTTTAGTTTGACTGTTTTATTGCCAAACGAAAATGGCCTGAGGGTCCCTTCTATAGCTTTTCATTAATCTGCAAGTTTGTTTTAACAATAAAAAATAAAGTAAAAAGTGTAAAAAATATCGTCATAAAGAAGAGAAATCAGGTTTTGTTTAATCCAAAGAGATTGTAAAATTATTAATTTCCATTTTCGATTGCTTAGAAGGAATACGCGGCGAAGTATGTATTTAAATAAGTAAAGACATACAAATTAAAGGCAAATCTAAATCAGAGAAACAATAGGTGTACGTATGTATCTTTAAATAAAAAGTTGGATCTTCTTAAAATAGCTACAAAACTAAAAACTCAGGCTGTAAACAAATTAAGGCCTGCTGCGGCTAATGACTTTTTACTATAATCCAGCTGATGAATAATAAATTAATTAATGTGACGCAAGTCGAAGCGCCATGACGTAAAATATGTCTTGATTAAGCATTCATGTAGATAATTAATCTTCATACCAACTCCCTTATACACATTTCTATTTAATTATAATTTAACCGACATGTCAATTCGCAGTGTAGCGACCTTCATTGTCATCGAAGATTTATGTATGTAAGAACGGAGCCTATAAAAACCGCCCATGCGCGTCTAGTTGCTTTCAAGAACACATCACATATGTACATACGTCACATAAAATTAAGAAGAAGTTCTTTTAAATGAACTCAAGAAGAAATTTCCTAATATTAAAAGAATTTTAAATGCTGCAATCAATAGATTTTTCTCTACGAAATGTGATTTTGAAGAGACACGTATGTATTCTTTTAAGTAAAATCAATATAAAATCACACATAAAATCAGTGAAATGGTCTTCCTTTTTTCGTCTGTTTTACTCCTTAGCCTTGAAACTTTTCATAGCGACAATCTTCTTGTTTCTATAGCTCATATTTCTCTCTGTGTAGAGTGTGGTTTTTTTACGACGAGAGATAACTTACTTACATATGTAACTACTCAATCGCCTACTAAGTCATTCTCTATTGGATCTCAAGGATGTCATTATTATTGGTGTTAATGCTGATTCCCAAATAAACAAAGTGCTCTGCATTTTCTAAATTTTAAATTGTCCTCGTTCACTGCCAGATCCGACGAATTTGAAGCCATCGGCATACACCAACTCTTAAAATAAATCCAGAGTGGCTTAGCTCTGCAGCTTTTAAAGTGAATCTCCATACACGTTATGACTTTTAGCGCTCACTTATAGATGAACCTGAAAATCGGTGAACGCCCGGTAAGCCTTTTGTGTAGCCATGGGTAATAGCGCAATTTTTATGGCGCTAGCTCAATAACGCCGGCACCACCTGTGGTGTCAGCGCACTAACTCAGCCCAATTGCGCAGTGTACTTATTTGAACACGGCGCCATCTGAGTGTCACCACAGTACCTATCTTCATACAGTGTAATACACCATGCAGTTGTGTCATGTCTATTATTTCTTTCTTTTTCGGCGCTGAGCAACGCTTGTACCGCCAACCGAATTTAATTGCTAGGAATGTAATAAATGCCACGATATTCTTATCATTCTTGAGTAAAAGCTTTAAATTTGACAAGATACATAAGTTTCTGGCGTTCTCACCACTCAAAGGATTAAGGCGAATTGAGTGTGTGTGTCTCATGTGTTTCTTGATGTTAATGGCGCTATAGCGGTTTTCATATATTGGTGTTGGCGCGGCAACTCCGGCTATGGCATTAGCGCAATTGCGCCGCGCAGCGCAGTGCTACCCATGCCTACTTTTGTTTAGTTCTTCTCTTATTACCCTCTCTAGCATCAGGTTAAAGAAAACTCACGAAAGGGAGTCGCCCTGTCCGAATTCTAGACGCGGCTGGTGGTATTACTTAACGTCATTTAACACAGCCAACACGACGTATAGGCAACTGCATTTTGTGCTGCCGAAAGTCGCTATAAAATCGGCAAAGAGATAGTGTGTGTCGATTTCGCCCCACGGGCCTCTTTGCCAAGATCAGCCCCAACTGCTTTGCGGTTCAGCCGCATAATTTGTATTCACACCTCATCATAATCGGGTGGTGGAACATCGGTACTGTCTACTCGATTGGGGACTCGGGTTCTTCTTCATTTCGAGTTCATCACATTCTTTATCGCACTTGTAGCTATTTATAGTACTATCCACAGTAGTGCCTGATAAAAGGGGATCAGTAACTTATAGTAAAAATAGTTTCAAAATTACAAGGCTATAATAATTAAGTCCATTTAAATACCTATCGTCCTCATCACTGCAAAAGGCCTTAAGTAAAATGGTTTGGAAATTTTCTAAATATTCCGGCAATTTCTACTCAGCTGCTCTCATCACGAAGTAATTTCAAGCAAGAGCCTAGAAAGATGTGCAACTCATAGTCATTGTAATACAGCTTTAAAACCGTTTTTTATTTATTTATTTGAAAAGGTTTTTTGTTCTCCTGTAAGTCCCCACTTGGTGCATTTTACATTGATTTCCTGCAAGTCAATTCAAAACGCAGTTTACTGTACACATTTCTCTGGTTTGTTATCAATTTAAATTCCACTAATACCTGTCAGTAACGTTAACATGTGTACTCAATGCAATTGATATCTAATAGATAACCGCATAAAAGTTAGCATTGACTCCGGCAGGGCCAGCGCCTCCAGGCACCAACAAATCAAAACAAAACGCAAATCGACGGCTGATTATTTAGTATCAATACTTAGCAAGTAATGCCTAGCTACCTATAGTTCTCGATTACATATTGTCTAAACCAATATGTACGTATTTCTACGTTGATTTCAATTTCCTACTTTTATATACATACATACCTACATACATATGGACCTAAAAAGGCACATGAGTTTCATTAGTTAGAGAATGCATAAATAGCAATTTGTTTAATTTAAAAATGTGTAGCAAATAAATAAATATTGAAAAAAAACCGGCTCAAGAGTGGGCGTAACAATTTTTTATAAACATATTTATACTTTCCTATTTTATAATAGAAAAATGTGTGTAGTAGCGAATAAATTCATTAGCAAATATCTTTTGTATTAAAGCAGCAAACAAGAAATTTCACTACCAGTTTTTTGCAAGACGTAGACCTTTAATGGCAGCTTGATTGCATGAAATTATTACGGAATACAAATAAGTTTTTATGGATTTTTTTTTTATTGTTGACATTAACCCACCAATGACGCGCAAACTTTATATGGATCTTGTCAGTAGGTGCTCCACGCCACGGCAATTGCTGATAGATTACATTTGATTAATGATTTATGTAATTTACTTACTTTGAATGTTGTTTTGATTAAAATGCGTATTTGTTTATAAATACTTATTGTTAGTTGGGAATTTAATTGAAGCAAATCAAATACGTACATATGTACTTCTTGTCAGAAGTGGGATTCGAACACACGCCTATAGAGTAGTACCCGCTTCGCTGATTGTATGAAATTTTTAGGTGCTACATTAGGTGTCATTTATTTTAATTAGTCTCAACCTACTTAAAATATGCAAAAATCAGGATACTTAAAATTTTTTTAAATACCTTCAAAATATTTTCAAACTAAAACTATCTTAAACCGCTCTCTTTTTATACTTTTTCATACTTATGTACATTTAGTTTAGAAATGAAGCCATTTCAAAATCATTTCGATTAATACCCATATTGTAATAATTCATTGAAATGATTTAAAATTTTGAATTTTACTTTTTAAACCGTTAATTCCTATAATAAGTAATATTCAAGTTGAATATGAATTTACAAACATGTGGAGTCCCTACTATTAAATATGTTGCTTAGAAATAAAGCATTTTCAACACTCTTCCGATTAAAACCTAGATTGTAATAACTCATTAAACTTATAATATAATTGTATTTCAATTTAGATTTAAAACAGGTGGCAACCATCTTCAAAAACCTCTGAAAACTCTACATGTTCAAGCTGAACATTTCTAATTTAAACTCGACTTTTAAAACAGGTGCCAAACCTATTCGAAATATTTTCCTACTAAAACCCTATTAAATCCCTCTTGTCTGACGTCCATATTGTGATACTACATATTCTAATTATTAAATTCCTTTAATTCAAGAAGAATTTAATTTTTTAAACAGGTGGCGACCCTCCTACATGTAGTTTAGAACTAAAACACTTATCAAAAACCTTTCGATTGATACCCATATTGTAGTAATTCATTTAAATTAAATGAATTTAATTTTTAAACGGGTGGCAATACTTGCAAAACACCTTAAGTTTGACACCCATACATTAATTTTTCAGATAGCTTGCGAATAATTAATTTAAATTTGGTTTTTCGAACAGGTGGTAACCCTTTTCCAACTACAACTTTTTTAAGCCTCTTGTCATTCATTCTCTAATATAATTTTCAAATTAATAATTCCCTTAATTCAAGTCGAACTTGAATTTTTAAACAGGTGGCAGCCCTCCTCTATGAGTATGGAATTGATCTTGTATAAATATATGTATGTATCTATACCAAGTTCCTGTACCCTATGAAAAATATTTCCGTTTTATGGGAGGTGCCACGCCCCCTTGTATAATCGAGATTAAATCCATCCTATCTTTTAAGCTGGGCTAAATGGCACCAGTGTACAAAATTTAATGGGAATCGGTTGAGTAGTTAAAGCGTGAAAGCGTAACAAATAAACAAATTCACTTTCGGATTTATAATATTAGTAAGCATATTGCTCGGAATATTGCAATATATATATATATTTTAAATTTTTAAATTATTAGCACTTAAAAGTAACAGACAATTCTTATTCCATTTCTACCCATCCCTATGTATTTTCGGCTTGTAATAAATTATCAGTGAGGACTTTAAAATAATACGAGTACTTTTTCCCACTCCTGCAAACGATGCAATATATTTTAAATTCTTATTTTAGTAATAGAAAATATTTTATCTTAATTCCTCGCTATGCCAGTGAAAATCTCCAAGCAACACAAAGCATACTTCCTAAAATAGTTGCTTTCAAATAAGTACTCGTACCTACTTATCTATGAAAATCGTCACCTCAATAGGAGCAACTAACTATTCGACATTGTTGGCTATCTCGCCCGCAACTTATTACTAAATTTTCTGTTAACTTAGAGCGCATAAATTTTCCACACTGTTTTTTTATTTCTCATATTTGTAACTGAATAAGTAACAACCTAATCATGCCTTTTGGGTCGTTTTGTATATTAATTTTCCTTTTGTTTATTTTGCTGCATTCGTTTGCTTATGTAGTACATATGTTTTCGTATTAGGGTGATCCTAAAATGCACTGAAAAATTAACTTTTCGGAATTTTCTTGCTGCCACCCCCTGCAATTATAGAAAATAGGAAACTAAGGCGATCCGTATTTTTTATTTTGAATATTAAACCATGCACAGTGGTGCAATCGCGCACAATTCTTGCCGATACAATTTTTTTTTTTGTTGCAATTTCTTTGATAGATAGATAGTTGAATAAAGCACTGCGATACGCAATGTCTTAGCTTTTTAAACTTCCACACTATACCAAAATTTAATAGGCTATACAGCGGCTTCTAAAATAAAAAGGTGACATATTTTCGTGAAATTTTTTTTTATAATATTTATAGTTTTTCTTGTGCAACTTTTTTCGTTCTAGGCAAACCCTATAATTGTTTGCAACTAGTTTTTGTTCTGTTTCTCTATTATTAAGAATTAAAAGGTATATATATATATATATATGTTTTGATCGAATAAAAAAATTTCCCTTCGTGTAGAATTTTGATGCAAATTTAATTCTAAAATGTTACTAACTATTTTTTCAAACCGTGCGTGTTGTGGCAACGAACACATAAAATAACTAATATTTGTAAACAAGTAATTTTTAGAAAAAAAAACCGACTTCAACTCTCATATAAAAAAAAATATATATATATATATATATATCTCATGATCCGCTGCTCGGATCTTAACCAGATTAGTATGGGACCACCAGAATTATCGAAATCGGTTGACGTGGTCCAAAGTTATGCGGTAAATACATAAAAAAAAAAAAAATATCCCGACGAACTGATAACCTCCTCCTTTTTTGGAAGTCGGTTAATAAGAGAAGAGATTATCGGTTGTGAAAAAGTAGTTAGTAAAATTTTAAAGTAAAATATGTCTCATAGTTTTATTGTTTGCAGATTTCTGTAGGGTACTATTTTTATTCGATAAAAAAAATTTTTATTTTTCAACGATATGCATCTGTAATACTTCAAAGCACCGATTTCAACATAAAAAAAACAACGACGGGTCTCCTTATTTTCGATATTCTCCAGTTCTGGGGTGTGGCTAAAAAAAAAGAAAATTGTTGCACCACCCTAATGTATATGCATACGTATGTATAAATTCCTATGCAACGTACGCGTTATTTAGTAATCATAAATGTTTTTTTTTGTTTGTGTTGTCAAAATTTAAATTTATCGTCTATTCAACTTTTCCTTTATGGATGTCTTGATTTGTGGGTAGCGGTATGGAAAAATAATAAAATTATTTTTAACTCCAAACATCTGTTGCTATAAACTAGCAGAATTAAAAACAAACAAAAAAGTGGTTTTAGCTAATATGTAATCATGAATGAATATATTTTTTTTCATTTTATGCTAATTAGAATATTTGCTGTTTGCTACGTGTGCACATACATACATACATACATATGTATGTATATATCAAAATATATACTTAATCCCAGCTTTTGTTTGTTTTCGCCCAAAAAAAAGTGTAATCTTATAAGCTGACTACGCATTAATATAATAAACATTTTCGTTAACTTCCACATAGACAAATAATTATGCCTATTTTTCATCGCATTTATTTAAGTAAATTCAAGGTAACTGGAAAATATGAAAATTATATAAATATGCTTAGTTAGTTAGCTACTTTTTCACTTCCTTTTTTATACTCATGTACGTATGTATGTAAATCTCTATTGGAAAAAAAATTAAGCGTAGGTTTTCTAATTGTCAGTTATGGGCGCCAGTTGGAGGGAGCATCGTAGGGCTGACTTATTACCTATTTTGACTACGACGACACACCCACATGCAATACGATTTGTTGCAAACAAAAAAAAAAAAAAAAAAAAAAACCCAAAAAAAATACAAAAAAACATACCTACTACTTGTATACATATGTATGGACGTTGCGGTTTACGACTGAATATGCAGCTTTGATTTTGCCGCAGATGTGGCCAATTATTTATTACGGCTAACTTTGGGGCGGAAAGATGTTGGGGTTGTAATTTGATATGTATAATTTTTGTATACACCACATCTGTTTACATATGTATGTATGTACATACAAATGTGTATAGTCACATTGGATTTGAGAACTTCTGAAGGTCGAATGTTTCTGTAAATTGTGGGCGCGTATTTCGCTTTGGATATTTTGAAGTTTTTGAATGGAAAAAAGATTACTTGTTTTTTTTTTAACGATTTACCAAGTTTGTTGATTTGTTTATAATTTATTTGATTAAATAATGGTTTTTTAAATCTTACATGATTAATTATTTCATAGTATGTTGACACAAAAATAATACCTACAATCGGTGTTTTCCGCTTTGTTTCTATGAAAGCAGAAACATTTTTTTTTTCATTATAAAATTATAAAAAGATTGAGTTATAGTTTTATGCCATAAAAGGAAAGAAGACACAAGCAGACCTAAAAATGATTATACTGGATTTCCACTAGGCATTAAATGGCAGAAATTTGAATGACAAACCTGGACATCAAAAAATATTCTTGTCATTACTTCAAAAAACATAGTTATTAAATTCATTTCTACATGGCATTTTTTAAATGCTTCCAATTTTTTGTCATTTTTGTCATTTCAATGCCTAGTGGAAATTCGGCATAAGGTACCTTTTGGGAGAAAATACTTAAAAGGCAGAATTTCTACTAGGCATTTGAATGACAAAAAATGTATGCCATTAAAAAAAATGCCATGTGGAAATTAATTTAATTACTCTTTTTTTAATGTAATGACACGACTTTTTTTTAATGCCCGACTTTGTCATTTGTCATATTTGCCATTTAATGTCTAGTGGAAATCCAGGATAATAGTGAAACATGATTTTTTCATGATATATTTAATGGCAAAAATCAAAGATATGCCTGATATTTTTGGTAAAAAATATATAAATATACAAAATATGTATTTAGTGCTTGTAAGTGTTTGCCCGATCTTCTGTGTGCTTGATATAACTACACACTTTGAATTTTGCGCTGACACCAAGCATAAAATAGGTTTTAAGAGGGTTGGGGGCTATGAGAAAATACTTTTTTTTAATATTCCTCGACCGTAGGATCTACCAGCTTGAAGTTAGCACTTCTAACTACTCTTCAACGGCGGCCATTTTTAGACAATGATAAATAGTGACACGATTCCTGATTTATTTTAAAAACATTTCGAACTTTTTTCATATGTAAGCTATCGCTTACACTGGTGGCAAAAATAATAGACTCATCTTATTTTGACTAGTTTCGGATGTATAGTATTTCCTTGGTTTATTTAATGTTAATTTTTTTTTTTTTTTATAAAAGTCTAACTAGTTATGCAACAAACACCATTCAAATTCACATTTCAAACTTTATATACAAATTATAAATTTAGAATTTTTTTGAATATGCAGTTGTAGCCCATTAAATTTTAGTATAATAAAGTGAAAGTTTTAAGCGATTGCAAAACTGGCGTTTTTAATTTTCCTTGAAGACGGTTTTGTTAATTTTCCTCGATAAGAAAAAATTGCAAAAAGCCTTCAGCATAAAAAATATTAAAAATTAACGCAATTTTACAGTAGCTCAAAACTTGAATTATACTAAAACTTAATGGGCTACAAAATGCATACTCAAAAAATTTTGAAAAAAATGTAAATTTGTAATGTACTTATTTTAGTCAACTTCGGTGTAAAAAAAAAATCATAACTCAAATTATTGTAGAGTGCAACCCATAATACTATACTTAAATGTTGCGCAATACTCAGAGCTACCATTGTGATTTTTTTTTAATTTTCTTGAGATGGCATATTTTTAAAAACTATTTTTTTTTTTTATAAAAAAATTTTTATGTGCAAAATTTTTCAAGAAAAAAATCAAAAAAAATACTTTTTTTCATAGAGAATTTTGATGTGTGTTTGTGTAATTTTTTTCAAATTTTTTCCTCGCCCCTTTCTCGAGGTATTTTGAAAACTATTAAATCGATTGTTTTTTGTTTTTGTGCTGTAAAGCTCTAAACCTTTGTTTAACCGATTAAACATACAAAATGTGACATTTGTGACATCTCTTGTGAATACTCTATATGCATTAAACCTTTTTCTATATTTTTAGCAAATATAATTATCTTCAATATATACGCCGGATATGTGCAAAAATTAAAAATATATATGTATACATATGTATATATTTTTCCATTTATACGTATTGTATATGCACCTTCAGCGTCAGTCAAAATGGCATCTGTTTAATGTGTATATCAAACTCAAGCGGCCACAAAAGGAAATCCATAAGATATATTTTTAATTCTAAGTACATACGTACATATATACGACCATACACAAACGCACTACCAGATTTTGAAATGTAAACCAAATGCAAAAACATTTCTGAAACTCACCAGGCACGCGAATATAAACAAATTCGGCCAATGAAATTCGTCGACGTTGAGATTTGTTGTTGTTGTTATTCAACGCGAAACGTTGCAAGCGCAAAATGTTTCGAAAGCAAAAATTTCCGACAGAATTTTTTTTCTAATTTTTACCGGACGACGGAGAAATGGTCCACTTGAACTTTTCTAACTACAAAGTCACAACTGGGTATGTACAGGGTGGTGGCGGGATTTTTGGAGTGTAAGTAGACAAAAAATATTTGCCATATGCTGCCACAATGCCACAAACACTGAACAATTGGGTAGACCGCGTATGCGATTATTTTTTATTTTCTTTTTTTATAAACGACTGTTATTTGAGATATAAATAGCAGCAAAAAATTGAATTTTGCCGGCGTTAAAACAGACAATTTACAGGCAAAGTGTAATGGCACAGCGGAAAATAACTTTTATTGGCCGTGTTGGCCTGGGCTCATAAATAAAAAAAGCGAATGCACAGATTTGTTTTTAATCGCATATATTTGCACCACACGTTTGTTTGTACAGTTGTTTGTTTTTTATGTCGTATGTGTGTATATATTCGCTTGTTTGACTTTGGTTGATTACCTATAGCGGCTTAATTTATTTCTTATCATCTAAATTACGATCGTCGTTAAATATTTACGTATACTTTCCGTTTTATAGGCCACTAACTTTTTTGTTTACCTTTTTCGTAGACAAATTTTTTGATTTCTTTGTTCTTGCTATTTTGTTGCATTGCGACTTTTTTTCGTTACTCATTCGCCATGTCGCTCTTATTGCGTTACAAAAAAAAAAAAAAAAAAAAAAAAAAAAAATTATTTTTTTTTAAATTTAAAATAAAAAAAATAATATAATTTTTTAAAAAAAAAAAAAAAAAAAAAAAATTTGAGAAATTTGCTTTTACCAAATTCGAAATTGCTAAGTTCATACGCGTTTGTCGGCACAATAAAAATTAAATAATCTTCAATAATAAAAGGCGTTGCTGCTTTTATAGCTAAAAATTAGCATAAAATGCAATCACAAAAAAAATTGCTTTTTTCTTTAATTTTATTAAATTTATCTTGCCGTCGCGAATAAATTTTCGAAAATCTTTTAGTCTACTTCTGTTTGTTGCATAAAATTAAATTTATTTATTTATTTTTTTTTGATTTTGTTTTTGCGAAAACATGCTGCGCGCGCAGCCAAATCGAATTGCCGCGTCGTCGAACTGTTTCGTTTCGCTTTTAAATGCGCACTGCTCCAGTCAGTGTGGCGTCTAAGTGCTCCAACTGCGACTGAGTGGCTGTGAGCGTTTGGCGTTGACGAGCGCCAAACTTTTCAGTGCTCCCCAATACTTTTTTCTTGATTTTAGCGAATGCTTTGCGGCGAGCATTCAACTAGTAGCGCTCGCTTGACGATCGCAGTGCACATAAACGCTCACTGAGCGCCGCTAACTTGGAGCTCGAATGCAGTCGGCCGCGCCGCGCGTTTTCGTAAAATATTTTCAACACGCTTTTGTTTTTGTTATCATTTATAGCTAGGTACATAAATGTGGTGTTAATGCGATATATATATTTTTTTCTGTGAATAGATTTAGACTTGGCGCCCTGTTTTGGCATCGAAAATTTTCAAAATTGAGACGTGAAAACTGTATTACCGCTAGCGATTTGAGAACCCCGTGGGTCTTTTTATTTTATTGGCGCTATTGTGTTTCGATGCGCGCGGAAATAAATCAAGCTCTCGAAGGTAAATCTTCACATTTCTGCCTTCTCAACTGAAGTTTAAACCTACTTCATCCATGGAGTAAAAATGGTTGCCGAAGATTTTATAGCAGAGAAAGTGAGCCCCCTTGAAGTGAAGAAGCTTTGGACGACGGTATCGAGCAATCTTTGGCGTAAGAGATTATTTCAACACCCTCTGGTATTACTGGGTAACTCAGCACTAAGCGGAGCTATCGAGTTAGCCTCCTCAGTCTGCCTCAGTCTCCCTCAGGTGCCATTCAAAGGCTCTACAGCGTTCATCAGCTCAGAAGTGCTCTTCAGCTCTAAACAGTGGCATGTATATGTACTCTGGCGCGACCACATACAATCTATGGAAAGCTTTACAGCGTTTCTCTTGCGATATATCTTTTGCTCGTGACTGGTATGTGTTCGTCGTTATGAAGGCGCCAACTCTGTCTTAAAGCCACGAATTTTGAGAAACTAGGTGAAAATGAGTTTATTTTGCCGAAAGAGGTCTGTTTTCATAGTTCTCTAAATTAAAGAAACTCGCAGACCCTCTTCTATGTGTGTTCGAAAAAGAATCAGTTTTCTTAAAAACCCTTTTGGTACCGAACATTTTTGAGTACTCCATTTATCGCACAGCAATCCTCGAATATCGCACAGCAATCCTCGTTATTTTTATTTTTTTATTGAATTGCAGTTAGTGTGGACTTTTTAATAAAAATTAAACCATAAAATATTTAATTCATTTCAAATAACAATAGAAAATAAAATAAAAAAAAGTAAAATAAAATATATTTGTTAATGACTTTGAAAATGGTCGAAACGGTAATCGAATATTGGCTCAACTGAATTGTAGTTCACTGCTCTCACCTCCCGGCTATCGCGGGTGCTAAACTCCCTTGCTTTATTTGCTTCGTTTATTTTTTAATCACAAATTGTCATCGATAATGCCCCTGATATGCATTAAATTTGAAAATTAACTCCAGAACTTAATTCGGTTCAACTAAAGTCAATTCCCGACATAAATCCGAATTAACGAGTTGATCCAGATCAACGCTGTCGTCTGTCTATGCTTTTAGATTCTGAGCGTTTTCTTCTAAGTCGAGTACATAAAAATAAGTATTTCGAAAAGATCAGCTATGGCATATGTTTTCAAATTAGATTTATAAGACTTGATTGTTCTTACATTGATTTCTAAAACAAAAAAAAAGTAATAATGAGTATGCAACACGGCCAATTGCAAATTATTCTACATAAAAAGTACAAGCCATGTCGGCATACGAAGCAATTAAAATATAACTTTGCATCTTTTTTTTCAAAAATATTTCCAATATTTTTAATTACATAAATTTGAGTTAATTTTTATTATTCACTTAATTGAGTACATGATTTAGATTAAAGATTCACACAATCTACAAAGTCCCACTCATTATCTACAAACCAATGCAAATTTTAATGGATTTTTGAACAAAGCACAAAGTTTAATTTGAAATCGAAAACAAATTCCAACAAAAAATATTTATTGGCTTAATTAAAGCAATGCCAAAAAAGTATTACGCTGAAAACAAAAAATAAATAAATAAAACTAAAAAAAAAATGTAAACAGACTCCAAATCCATCGATTGATTGAAAATATGGCTAAATTAATGGCTAACGCCTCCGTCGGTAAATTTGACAAAAAAAAAAAATGTGTGGTAAAAACATACACATGAAAACAATACAACAAAAATATGAACAATTCAAATTCGTTCCAGACGCTGCAGGGGTCGGAAGTCCGCCAACGGTAATATTGGAAACATATTTCAATTCCTAATAAATATTAATAAATAATAATCAAAAAAAAGCACTCAAAATTGCCCAGAAAATATTTAAGAACAATTATATACATAATTATAAATGTATGTATGTAAGTGCATATATTCTTACTGGTACTCATATACTACATTAAGGTGTACCAACTTTACAAAAATTGTAGATTTAATTGGGACATACCCAAAAAGTTGAGGGGTAATGGAAAAAACTAAGATACATACATATATGTAAAAAAAAATTTGCCAGATTGGAAGAGGTTTGAAATTTGCGCCTTGAGTCAGAAGTTTGAAATGGCCCAACATTTTTATATTTTTGGTAGTTTCTTAAAGTTTATAAATTTTTTTAATTCCTGTCGACCTTTCCAAATCTTGCTTAATGAATTTATTTAAAATATAAATATTTTTAAAATATAAATATTTCCATAGAATATAATAAATATTTTGTTTGAAGTAAATAAAAGAAATATGGTTTTCATTTTATTTTTCCACTAAGTGCCGTTTTCTAAGTCGACAATGAAGGTAAAACAAACTGTGACCGCTTTTTTGTTTCACATATCATAGCTGCACCATTTAATCTACTGAATTGGAGGAACTGATGTCGAAACATACCGCTCCTATTTTATTAGCTACATTCCAATCGACCAATTTCTCTTAAACAGTTTCTGCTAAGTCTGTAAAGTAATCTAGTTTGGGAGCACCTAATACAGGGTTCGCCATTGAAATGAGAAATTATAAATCTATTTTCTCGATACCAGTAAATGTTGGGAGCATGTTCTTATCTAAGGCTTTTGGCTCATAATTAGTAGATTTTTTGGCTGCCTACAAATTAGGTCCACCTTAATATACATATATATATACATATTTATTAGGGCGATTTCTTAGACCATTCGGGTAGTGTATAGTACTCTGATGACAGAATTGCGAAATACAAAATGGCCAGTTCCATATGGTGGCTGCTATAAGAAAATTATGCAGAAGAAACATTTTTCGACTTTCATCATATGACGATAAAAATATAAAAGTTTTTCGATAAACTCGGGGCTAGACAATCTTTTTCTAACATCAGTTCCACGTATTAAAAAAAAATATTCAATTCCCTTTTTGAACAAAATCAGACGAAAATATCCCCAGCCTTTGTTCACAGCAAATAGTCCATATCAAAATTTGTTATTACATATATCTAGAATCAGAACCACCGTTTCATGTCCCCTTAATTTCTTGTCACGCGAAAAGTATGTACATACCTCGCTTCGAAAGTAAGCAAGATTTGCGAAATTTCTAATTTGAAATTTTTTTTATTAAAATTGAAATGTATGCAAAAAAAATTTTTTTTTATTTGTATGAATAAAATTCCAGGAAAACTAAAATACGCATACGTTTTTCTCCTTTAAGATATAAAAATGCAACGTTCTTTGGAAGATATTTTACGAAAGAAATAAGTCCAGAAACAGATCCCTCTTCCTACAAAACTCCCTATAGCACTAGAGCAAAATAAGACATTGCCAAGAAAAATTTGCTTAGAATTTCGCGTAAAATACGTCTATGCCATACCCGCATAGTTAACAAATTTCACCCGCCCTAATGTATGTACATATATACATACATATGTAAATACAATTGTATATATGTACATACTTGTAAAGTAGAAGTGATGGAAAGAATGTGATTTATCAAAAAGTCGTATTCTACACAAATCTCAAATTAAAAAGTAAGAGGAGGGCGTGAGTTTCAAGCGTGTTGTAGCGTTCCGTCCGTCTGTTTGTTTTTTTTTTTTTTTTGCTTAATTTTTTAAGTTTTTATCGCCAACTGCTTGAAGTCGTCTACCTAAATTTAGCCAATTGACTTTGAACTTGAAATGTGGAGTTCATTCACATGGTTATTTGTTTTTTTTTTAGCAAACAAAAACCTAATAAAAAATAGTAGCAAAAATACATACTTATGTACATATATATGTACATATGTATGAGCATATGTTCATAACAAAAGCACAAATGCAAGTAGACACACATTTTTCGATTGTTTTCTATATTTATTTGAAATGTATGCAGCACTTACATATGTTAGTATGTTTGTATGTATGTACATTCATTTAATAAAAGCGACCAAGATCTATAAAATTTTAAGCTCGAAATTAAGCGAAGGTAGAACGACTAAAAAACCAATGGATTTGTTATAGATTTGCCAAGAATTAAGTGGCGAAGGCCTAGAGGGATGAATGTTTTCCAAGGTTTATGATTTATGTAAATACAAAAAATATATATATAATCATCCTATTTTTAAACAGTGATCTCCAGTTGAAGCTGAAGTTGAAGTCGAAACTGAAAATGGAACAACGCAGAAACCAGTTTTACTTTAAACCAAAATTTATCTGGGATGCCACCTTTTTGAACTAGCCACCCTCTACGGGTGCAACTAGGTCAATGTATTTAGAGGTTGAGTTCTCAATAGATGATCTTCTAAACTAGCTTAAATGAAGGGTTGCCTTTCCGATGTATTGTCTGTTCTTGTTTTACCCTTCAAGACGAGTTATGACGAAAGCAATTCCGACGGACTTCGAGTACCACAGTCTAGCTATTCCATGATGGTTGTCTTGACCTTCGTGCATTTGTAAACCACTCTTAGTTCAAACTTAATTTAATCTTAACCTATTTTACTATTTTAAATTTTTAATTGTGTGATTAATTGCATTTTTATAGCGTCGTCAAATCATTACTCGATCGTTCGCTTATGATCACCGAGTTGGGCTTTGACGAAAAGCGCCGCCTCAATTAAACTACATACATATCTGAAAATAATGTTTGCAGAATGATGATTAATGTACGAAATCGCATTTTTCATTTAAATCGCTAAAATGACATTGTTGTTGTTGCTTGTTGAATTTCGAACCAACTTTGTCCAGGCATTCATTGAACGATTTATCAATTTTGTATTGCGCTGAGCAACTGTTGTTTAATTGACACACTAATACCTTCGGCTGCCCACAATAGTTGACCCATATTTGCTGGGCACTTGGCCGTACAAATGTGTGTGCGAATGTACATACAGTGATTCAAACAAATGACCACGTGTTGACTTTTTTTTTTTTGTAAATATTCTCAATGTTTTTCGAGTTAAATTTTTTTTTGTTATTTTTCTATAAAAGTACCGTCCAAATCCACAGTTTCAAACTTTATACCACATTTAGGAAAATTCAACAAATTTTCAACTTTTCAATGGATTTTTGGGATTTTGTTTTGTGGCGAATTTCTTAAATATGGCAACAAAATTAAAAAAAAATTAACGCCAGTTGTTGTAAATTGCACCTGTTATATAAAAAAAAAATAAAAGTTTGTAAAAACTCCAAAAGCAGTCTCCAAAAAAAAAAATCTCAAAAATCAAAGCCGGTTGAAACTTGCACTTCATTAGTCAAAAGTTGTATGTGCTATAAAACTGCATACCCAAAAAAAGTTTCTAAAGATTCAGATTAAAAAGTTGAAATATTGATAAAAAAATTTTTGAATTTTCCTAAATTTTGTATAAAGTTTGAAACTGTGATTTATATGGTTTGGGTCGGTATTTTCATAGAAAAATAACAAAACAAAAAATGTAGCTCGCAAAACATATCGGTTATTTAAAAAACAAAATCAACACGTCGTTATTTGTTTGAGTCACTGTATGTATGTATAAATTCATGTATGCACACATTTGTATCACTTAACTACATAAAGCTAATCAAATAAATTCGTATTTTGCTAATAATTGAGTACTGAGTGCTCTACAGTGTACTCCAGATAAGGCAGGCGGCGGCTGGTGGATGCTGGTCTGGAGGGCGGTGACTGTGTTAATAACGCACGAATTTCAAATTGTGCTCAAACATACATATGTACATAAATATATAAAAGTATGCATTAAGTACTGAACTGCAAAAATATTTACATATGCATCTACATCAAGCGTTTCGCATGTAAATACTTTTGCTCGCTGACTTTTCTATGTCAACTCGAAATCATCAATCACAATTTTATGTGCGTTGCCGTGGGCTAATTGCAACAATTGCTACTTGCAATTACAAAAAAAAAAAAACAATATTTAACAATAACAAAAACCGAATTTCACAGCGCAATTTATGATTCAACAGCTCAACTGACATTTTGTTCGAGTGTCAAGTTAATATGTAAATTCTAAGCAGAATTTTCGACATGAATACTATATGTATGTATATAGATAGTTATGTACATATACATATGTATTTACTTAGATATGCAAAACTAGAAAAAAAAACAATTTTTTAGAAAACGTAATTGTTTGAAAACATTTGAGCTCGCGATAGTTACTACAGTCACTGTAGGCATGCAAGCCAACCAGCGCTGCTGGAAATGCTGTGCGTTACATTGGCATGTCTATATCAGCGTTTGGCTAACTTTTATAAGCATTATGCCAAGCCAATAACATAAAAAATAAAAGTAAAGAAAAAAAAAATTTACTTCGTCGATCCTGCCAGGAGTCGAACCTGGAATCTTCTGATCCGTAGTCAGACGCGTTATCCATTGCGCCACAGGACCGTGTGACAAGCGCATGCACGAGTGCTAACTTAAGGTTAGCGTGGTGGTTAGGGCAGTATGCGTGTTATGTTCGTTCTATGTTTAGCATTGAGTGCTAAACTGTAATAAATTTTAAGATGACATTTTTATGTTTGAATTATTTTAATTTTTTCTTCGCTCTTTTGTTGATATGTTTGGAATGTTTTAACGAAAAACATTCTTAATAGCTCAGTTATGCATACTTAACGTTGCATAAGAGTTGTACAAATAGGTACAAATAATAAAATTGTACATTATAAATATTAAAAAAAAAAACAAATTTTTTAGGGGTCTTTCCGAAATCAAATCAACAATTTTTAGAATTTTGTCTGTCTGTATGTATGTTTGTATGCGCATCACTCGAAAACGAATGCATTGAATTGAATGTAGTTTTCACCGATGTATTGGTAGAGGTCCAACTTAAAATATAGAAAGAAAACAAAATTTAGAGTTGCCACCTGTAGTAAAATTGCAGTTAAGTAAAATGATAAAATTAAGGTACTATTGGAATGCGGATGTCAAAAGAAAGAAATTTAAGAAAGCTTATAGCCGAAAATATTTTTATAGAAGCTTGCTACCTGCTTGAAAATGTTAATTTAATTTAATTGACAAGATAAATTAAATATTGCAATATGGGTATAAAACTAAAGAAGTTTAGGAAATTTTACTGCCGAAAATATTGTTGAAGCGGGTTGCCACCTATTTGAAAAACTGAATTCAGTTAAACTGACGAGAAAGATATTGAATTAGTTCATCTTTGAAGAAATTGCGCGATATGCAGACTCGAGTTATAAGACGATAAATTTAATTCCTATGAGAAAGTCAATATTTTACCTACATACTTTCTAAGTACCTTCGAAAACACATTTGTCTGAAAATCTCACTTCATAAAGCTCTTTAAATCTATAATATTTTTTAGGAATCAGGCCATTCGGGTTTTGGAGGGGAATAACAATACAAAAATACGTTTAAGGCGCTGTGAAGTAAGCCGGGCATTTGCTAGTTAGGTAATAAATGGAAAAAAAATGATCCGACACATCATCGAATGTACTACAGTAGCAGAAATTGTCATTCATTTTTACTCTAAAATGCCAATTTTTTTTAACTGGTTTGACATTTTCTAGTCCAAAATAAACAAATAGACTGCAAACTACTAAAAACTTATATGGCAGGGCTGAAACCCTATTTTGAACCGAACCGCAACTTTTTTTCGGGCTTCGAACTAAACCACTAACCAAAACCGAACAGAAAACCACTGCAAAAAATTGTTTGAAATGAAGATCCACTTAAGTATTTTTCAAGTTTTGTATCATGAGTTTAATTTTCCCCGAACCGGTTCACTTTTCACTTTTGGTTTCCATTTATTTACTATAGGCGGAATAAAAATATTCGGGTGTTTTTTTTTTATTGAAGTAATCTGGGTCGGTTTCGCTGGGATAGCTCCAATGTTTTCTGTACGAGTTCGAAAAGAACACTCGATTAAAATTGAAATTTTACATGTAAAACGAAAAACAACATAACTCGTATCCGACTTTGTGCAAGGGGCTAACAAATGCAATTATGGCACTATTTTGATTGTTCATGGAGGGAATGGGAAAAATATTTGTTCAAAATAAATAAACCGACAAACGCAAACGCAAATTTAATAGAAATACAACAAAATTTATGTTCGAAATTGTCAAGCAAAAGTTTGTTGCTCTAATTCATGCCGCTTATTTTTTTGAGTGAAAGCATTTTTTTTATGTATGTAAACAAATTCATCTGCCTTTTTATTTGAAACCAATTGTAAAAATCCCCTTGCAAACCTAAAGTCTAATCGGCCTCCTTCTTCTTTCTTAGAGATGTAGCTATTAGTCTATAATCTGACAATCTCGTTCCACAGCTGATATATGAATATGAATAATATGAATTTCTAAAAAAAAAATCAAAACTTTTCTATTCCGTTTGCGGCCCGCTGACTTTTTCAATGTCCATTAAGCAATTACATACGACACACCCACAATAGTTAGGAACTACCACAAATCTACATTTATCAAAATGCGATTTGGAACATGCATTTGCGACATTGACATAATTTTTCACAAACAAATTACAATACTCCTCTAATGCTAATGCTGGCTGGTTTAAGTGCCTACTTGCTGCTAAGAAATATGAATATTACGAGTACAAATGTAAATCGGGTTAGAGTCATTCATCATTTTCGTTACATGCTTTTTTATGTAGTAAATGTTTAAATGTTTTTAAAAATGTTCTGCTCATGCTTATTCCTTGTAATTAATGTATTTTTCAAATCAAAGTGTTCATGGTTATTTTAATATATTTTTCGCCTTATCTGAAACTTTTTTAGAGCGTTGAAACATAAAATTTTTATTATTTTTTGTTTTGGCTTTTTGCTTTATTAAGTTAGATTGCTGCTCTAATCGCCTTTGACAGGCGTAACTGACGCTTGTCGCCTGCCTGCTCCACTTGCTCTGCTGGCGGAATTCAATTGTACGATCGTTTTGTTGAAATGCCACCAACGAAGCGAATTGCAGAAAGCGTAGAACATGCATAAAAGTGTAGAGTTTTTTTTTTTTTTTGTGAGTTGACAATCTGGTGAGTCGAAGTGTGTTAAAGTTCCTTACACACTGCCACACAGGAGGTGGCGCACAGTGGGAAAAAATATATCGCTTTGGATAAAAGTCTGCTGACTACGCCAATCTTAATTTATTATATTATATTTTTTATTTTTTAATTTTTTAATACTCAGAAGGAGTTTTACTATAACATGCGACTGTGTTAAATTTGAATTTTTATAACACAGTAGATAACCTAGAAAATTCAAGTCAATATGACAGAGGAATTGGAAACGGCGTGATCCTCAAGTCTTGAGCCTATTCTTCTGTCAAATTGGCTTCAGTTTTGTATGTTGAAGCGTATTCTGGTTTTCGTACGAATCGAAAGTCAGGAAACTTTCCTATTATTTACTACAGAAAAATTTCAAATTTTCGATTTGTACGAAAACCAGAATTCGTCTCATTATAAAAATTCCAACTTATCGCAGTGACATTTTATGATGAGTATTGAAAAAAATAAATAAATAATAATGTTATTGATTAAAATGCGAGTAGTTAGCGGATTAGTGTCCAAAACGATATATTTCTTCCCACTGTGCGGCGCTAAGAAAATTGCACCAGCAAATTCAATCTTAACAATTGAGCTACGATTGTATGATTTGAATATATGTACACCCATGGCCAAAATAATAGAAACGCCTTATTTTCACCGGTTTTGGCTATATTTCTTTTTTATTTACACAAAAGCCATATAAATTCCTATTTCAAACATTGTGCAAAAATTATAAAAATTCTGCAAAGTTTTGTCTAAATTTTCAACTTTTTATTCAGATTTTAAAAAATATGATTGAGTATGCAGTTTTATAGCCAATTTTAGTACCATAAAGTTTTAAGTTGTTAAAGAATCACGTTGATTTTTGACGATTTCTTTTCTCCACATTTTCTGCCAGATTTTCGATTTTTTTTTCTTTTGTATGGAAAAAATGCCAAACTGGTTTAACCAAAAAAAAAATATCAAAGCGATTCTTTAGCAACTTAAAACTTACATTTTATGATACTTAAATTTTATGGCCAACTGCACACTCAATAAATTTTTTTAAAATATGATTAAAAACTTGAGCATTTAGATGCAACTTTACAGAATTTTTATAATTTTTGCACAATGCTTGAAATATGAATTTATATGGTTTTTATTAGACATTTAGCTGCAATTTTATTAAAAAAAAAAAAATAAATATTAAATAAACAGAAGATATATAACCAAAAGTGGTCAAAATAGGCGTTTGTATTATTTTGGCCATGGGTGTACTTTAGCTGCAACTGGAGTAATAAATATAAATTTAAATATTTATTAATGATATGAGCGCCGGCTTAAACAGTAAACTAAATCGATTTGTCTTCTTAAGTGATTCTTGGCGCATTAAAAAATGATTAAAGCCAGCCAAAAATAGATATCCTTCAAATTTTTTTTTTTCAAAATTAAAACCTAATAATTATGTTTTTTTTGGAAATTAAAAAAAAATAAAATTTTTGTGGCGCCTTCATTTACCAACCATACAAATCGCTGTGCTTCATTAACCGACTTCAAAAAACGGAGGAGGTTAGCAGTTCGTCGGAATATTTTTTTTGTTAATTTTTTTTATTTTATGTATGTATGTTACCGCATAACTTTGTTTAGATCCTATAAGTGGATGGTAAAGAAATTAACGATAATCTTAAATTTTTATATGTGAATCGAAGTCGGTTTTGTTTTTTGCTTAAAAATTACTTGTTTTAATTATTTTACTTATATTTTGTAATAAATTACCAATTCGCATGCGCAGTGCGCATTCGTTTCAAAGCAAACATTTCGCACAGTTCTGCGCATGCGCAACTTCTAAATGCACTTGCTGCTCGAACAAGCAATCGATTTATTTCTCATTTACCCCATTCCTACTCCTCCAAGTCAGGTTTGTGCTACTGCTTGCTGTCAGTCGTTGTTGTTGCTGCTGGCATGTCAGTCAAATAACAAATTTGAATAATTTTCGCGCAAACTCCCTCGGGCAATAATTGTCATTCAGCAGCGCCTCAAACACAACAACAAAAACAACAACAACAACTAATAAAAAGCAATTCGTGCAATCAATTGAAGCGCAAACGCCAACAATTTTTATACACTTTTGTTTTTTTTTAAGATTTACTTTTTCATACATACATCTAGAATTTTTCAATTTTTTTCGCTCTATTTGACGCCAAACTGCCGTTGGCCGATCGCAGACAAGATAGCCATGTTAATTTAAACGTTTGCAATTTGTTTGTTACTGTGCAATTTTAATCGTATGCGCATTGCAATTGTTTTTTTTTGTATTTTTATTTTTTTTTTATTGGATGCCCATCCATATTTGTATGCATTTCTCATGGCACACATAGAGGGCACGCATTGTTGTTGTTGTTGGTGTTGCCATTGAATGCCTCCGGTCTTGTAACTATGTACCTATTGCATGCCTCTTCGCATATTTGTTTGTATGTATGTATGTATGTATGTATGTTTGTATATTTGTTTGGTGTGAAAATGGTTGGCGTTGCAATGTCGTCTCTGCCGCCGCCGCCGCCATCATCATGATCGTCGCCGTCAGACATCTGAACAATTAATCAACGAAGGCAATCAGACTGACGAATGCAGTATGCGAGAGTGTATACGAGAATGCATGAATGAGTTGATTGGGTGGGAGTTGGTTTTTTTTGAAGTGCAATTTGTGAAGTGTGACTGGAATTCATTAATTTCAATGATAACTTAATAATTTGCAAATATATACCACTTTGTTTTTTTTTTTTGACCGATGAATGCTGGGAGTTGTAATAACTAATTTCATTGCCTTGATTATACATAAATAAGCAGCGAAAGGCTGTGAAATCAGATGATCGGTATGTACCTACCTACATACTTTTACTTCGGATAGTGCAGAAAATTAGAGCTTTCTTTCTATAAAAACGTTGTATTTTAAATTGATTTTTTTTCCCTCGCTAAAGCATTAATCCTGCAACAAGTACAAAAGTGGCACCATGCAGAATATTTGTCGCAGCTATTTTGTAATTTTTGAAATTTTAATTTTCTTTCTTTTAATAATTTAAGATACTTCAAAATGTCAAAATTAAACGGAGAAAATGTTATTCTTAAGGCGTACGAGTAAACGTTAGATGACTGCGTATGGTGCTACGGGGCGTATACGTTACATACGCACCTATGGGTATATGAGTATGAGTCTTTATTTTTACTTTTTTTTAGTATATTTTTTAAGTTCTCATTTAAATACAATTTCACGATGGAATATTGTTCCTTCTACAAAACTGAGGATAATGCATTTTCTAAGATAGGTCCACCTACCACCATTTGCGACCAAAAACGCGTTTTTGTCGAAAAATATAACAGCTGGTGGTAGATGCTCATATACGTACATACATATGTGCATTAGGGTGGTCCTTAAATGTAGGAAGCAAATTTTACATCAGATTTCCTAAGCCCCAACCCCTACTATAGCCGAAGATATCACATATAAATTTTGGTCCCATTTGGAGACGGTTAAGGCGTGTCGCACAGTGGTTAAAGTTCAGATTACCCTATGAAGAAGTCTTAACACGACACCGATCGGGACCAAATTTTATACGTGATATCCTCGACTTTAGTAGTATCGACTTTGAAAAATCTCCCGAGAAAAATCTGAACTTTGCCTCCTGTGCAACACGCCTTAACCGTCTCTTATCGGGACCAAAATTTATATGTGATATCTGTGACCGTGGTATAACCGATTGGGGGGTGAGACTGAAAAAATCGTTAATTTTATTTTTTAAGGACCACCCTAATGTACATAGCTTGCAATACGATTATAGTTTTAGATGTTATCTGGGTCAGGGAAACAATTTTTTGGATTTTTTTTTTTCAATAGTGAAAAAAAGTGTTCAACAAAAAAATAGTATTTAAAAAAATTTACATGTTCCCGATCCTGCCAGGAGTCGAACCTGGAATCTTCTGATCCGTAGTCAGACGCGTTATCCATTGCGCCACAGGACCCTGTATTCGCGCCGCCACTTATTACACCCAACACACACTCACCAAAAAGTATTCAAACACTTAATTTATTTTAAGAAATCTTATTAACACTTTTGTCTCCTCTACGTGCAAGTGTAATTAAGTATTGCAACAATAATAAATTCAAACATTTATTATTAATATTTTATTAATAACAACACTTCATTGCCGCCCACAGCGGCCGTCACCATTGTTGCCGATTATTAGGCATTAGCAAAAAAAAAACACACACACACACACACACAACCTTACACTAAGTGCCAATTGCCAGCGATCGTAAAATACAATTGACGCCTGTGGCTGGAGTGCTGTAGTCGGGGGCAACTGCAGTCACTAAGCATTTGACAGCAATCATTTAAGGCAGCAGTTGTGCATTATGTTGCAGCAACATGCGCTGACATGTGGATGGTTTGTGGAGTTTATTAATGAAAATGGGTAGAAAAAATTTGCAGCTGTCAGATCGTAAAATTGGCCCATAAAATATGAACAAAAAAATGCATACAGAAAACTTAAGACGATACCGATAAAAGATTTTTGCTGTTGCTATGACAATAATGTAGTGATCTTCGTTTATGGGTTAGTAAAATAAAAAAGGCGGTGCATTTGAAAAGCGTATACGGTTGCTAAATGAATTTGGTGGGATTGCTAACCTATGGAAAATTACCATTTGCCATTTTAATGTATAGAAATACTATACATATTGGAAACATTAACTTAAACTTAGTAATAGACAGACATAAATTAAATATTTTGGCTTGATGTGCATACATAGATTTATGAGAAGCACATACTTATGTATTTATGTAAGTACCCTGAAGTAAAAATTTATCAATTGCTAAAAATAATTAACTTGTAGTTAGCTTTTTTGTGCGATTTCTATAAATACCTGACTTTTATAAGCTAACTTTAAGTGAGTTGTAAAGTCGTGCAGGATTAATGCGAACGTAATCGGGAGTTTGTTTTCTTTAAACCAGTTTCTATTTAAATATCCTCATATAAAAATGACTTTTAATATACTTTTTTGATAACATATTTATTTAACGAAATTCGAATATTGGGCCACCTACATTAGAATATCTAAACAAATAATCAATTAAATATGCAATATAAATGAGGTAAATAAAAATGCGCCACTAGAAATCGTGTACGTGAATTGTTCGACCAAAATTTTTATATAAAAAAAATAATAATTTTGGGCGGCACGAAGTTCGCCGGGTCTGCTAGTAGTACATATTTTACAACACAAAAAATCTCGCCCGAAAATTACTTGAGTGCTTTCTCTAAAAATCGTCTTTGAGTGCACAAAGGTAAAATGGGTGGATTTTCAGTACACCAGTCACAATCATTTAAAAAAAATAGTTACAAAGGACTTAGAAATTGTATGGTATTTTTTGAAAGGAATTTTATACATTATTCTACTGTTGTAATAGTTCCGACGACATAGTTATAATTCACATTTGGTCACATTATGGAGTCAAATGTCCCACCACTTACAATGAAATGATCCAAATTTAAATATTAACTTTGCTTTATATGAATATTTTAAAAACAAAAATCAACAAACAATGTTTGAGAACGTTTCCGTAAAGAACAAAATGCGAGCGAAATTCTCGGGAACGTTCCCAAGAAGTACAGAATGAGAACGAAACTTTCGGGAACGTTTCCAGTGAGAAAAAAATGAGAAAGAAAGTATCGAGAACGTTTTCGAGGAGCATCAAATAAGAAAAAAAGTCTGATAGAGAACAAACATTTTGAGAACTTAACTAACTTAATTAGAGGGGACTCTGCTTGTTGTGACTAAAAATCGTTTAAATAAGATTAACGATTTTTAATTCTAAGCCAGAGGAAGCCAGACTTCCAGCTCATCTAGCATTAGGGTGACCATTTATGGAACAATTTTTCATTTTTTGTGAAAAAAAAAAAAAAAAAAAAAAAAAATTTTGTGTCTTTAGTCTTTCGTTGACTTAATTTGCATAGTAATCTTCCAGTTATTTTTTGATTAATTTTAATATTCAAGCATTTCAAACTAATGAACGCTATGTGAAAAATTTTTTCTTTTCGCTTTCATTTTTCGCGAATAGTTCAGAGTAGGGCTGTGCGATTATTCGATTACTCGAGCAAGTTGGTTAATCAATTATTCGGTTAATCAATTACTCGAGTAATCAAGATTTTGATTACTCAAAACGATGATTAATCGAGTTACTTGAAATATGATTACTCAAAAAAAATAATTTTGCTCGTTAAAAGAGTTTGCTTTGGAAAATGCTTATTTTCTTTTTTACATTCTGTATATGAAACAAATTTTTTGTTTTAATTTTTGAAAACAGAAACGTTGTATCAAGGAACTTTAGCTACTTTATACATATGTAAAGAGTTGAAATGTTGATTACTCATTTTACTCGAAATGTTGATTAATCATAAAGCAAATTACTCAAATATTTTTGTTTTTGGTTAATCAAAAATCTTGATTACTCGAGTAACTGAACTTTTGAGTAATCATAATTTCCAATTAATCGAATAATTGAGTTATTTACTTTATGATTAATTAAAATTTTGAGTAATCAATTAATCGCACAGCCCTAGTTCAGAGAAGATTTGTTCCCGTTTCGTTGTGTGTCAGAAAGTTCCTGACATTTTAGTTCCCAAATTGTGCTTCGAGAAAAAGTTTGAACTTTTGTTCCCTTTTAGTTCTCTTAGAAATGTTCCCAAGTTGTTTGCATTTTGTTCTCTTTGGAAACGTTCCACAGGGTTTTGTGCTTATATAATTCCCATTGAGAACGTTCTTGACAGTTTTGTTTTCATTTTTGTATTGATTTTGAAGCGTTTTTTGGGAACAAAACGACATTTACTTTCGATCATATTTTTCGTTCTCGGTACCGGTTTTAACTATTTTCTTCTTTAAAAAAAATATAATAAAAAAATGATTATGAAATATTTAGGTTAACGAGAAAATAGTGAAGCAAAACCAGTAAACTTTATGTCCCGAAATTACAAATTTTTTGAAAATTTAAAATAGAATTAAAGATATACATACATATGTATAAAGAGAGGAAACGAACTAAAAAATTTCGTAGTGCTTATAAGCGGGTAATGCTTACAATCGGGGTGTTTATGATCCAGAAACACTGGACACCTATTCATTGCGCCAATTTATGAATGTAAACACATTTCTAAGCATACTTATTACATATGTATGTACACACATATATGTACATATATAAATTTATACAATATGTACTATATACCTACATACAAATATTCTAGTAAGAGATAATTTTTAAGCTGTTTTCAATGACATAAGTAATCTAAAATATGTGAGGAAGTGAATATATAAACACAAAAAACAAACATAAACACATACATACATATGCATACATATTCATACCCGCGCATTCATTGTTAATGAGGTTTTGATTAGTTTTGTAATTGTTCAATAAAAATACGTGAATGAGTTGATATAAAAAAACAGCAACGAACATATGTATGTATGTATATACATATGTACATAAGCTTGACAGCAATAAATCTCAGAGATCATTATCTTTTCAGTTGCTTAATTGAAGAAACGAATGCTCATCGTATTACTTTTTTCGCTAACTAAAAGCGCAAGAAGCAACTAAATAAATACATATTTATATATGTATGTATGTATGTAAACACATTTTTAGATGCATACATATGTGCCATAAAAAAACTTTTGTACATAGATGTGAGTGTACTGTGTCACTATGTATGCAAATATGTACATACACATGTATGTAAATAAATTATTTGCCCCATTTCGGCACTTTTGTAGAATTAAGCGCATTTTAAATAAAAAAAGGCAAACAAAAATATAAAAACCAATTTTTTTGTTTCATAAAAAAATGTCGCTTGCTACAAAATAAAGCAACTTTGTAATAAATTGTTCGACATCAATTAGTTCGGCAGCTTAACAGCCTGTATCTTTCAAACTCAATGACGAACTTAAATATTTGCACAAGCGCCAATAAATTTTCCCTGAGCGACATCTAAATTTGTCATTTCCAATTTTCTAAAAAAAAACACAAATGTTAACGGAGAAAACTTCAAATTTGGTAAAAAAAAAAAAAACAAGCAATGTACGCACGGATCTGAGATTTATCGTCGTAATTAAGCAATTTAATGAAGTCAACTTGTCTCCAACTGTTTACATGCATACATATTTAGCTGAGAGGTCTAATAGCAGTAATTTAAATGGCAAATCGATTTTATGTTTGCATATTAATTGCCATTTTAATAAGATTCGGTTTTTTTTTTTGTTAAGTTGCACACGAATGCGCGTCTGACGCACCTGTTGATTGCTGCCAAATGAAGTGAGACATTTCGGCCGAGCTGATGAATGCATTTTCATTTCAACAGTTGTAGTTCACCAAATTAACATTCCAACACTTTGCCTCCCCACTCGCAGTTGGCAAGCTTTTAATTAAACAAAAAGAACTATAATAATTCAGCAATTAATTTAATGATTTACCAGCAACTCAAAATAAAAAAGAGAAAAAAATGCAAAAAATTGACTGCCCCGGGTGAGGCTCGAACTCACGACCTTAAGATTATGAGACTTACGCGCTGCCTACTGCGCCACCGAGGCTATGTCGGGGTTCTGGCAAAGAGCGCAATTGAAACTAGGGACGCTTTAGAATGTTCTCACTACTTTCTGAAAGTGTTGCCACTCAAATAATATTACGTAAGGTTCTTGCCAGATATTTGTAATTATTATTGGAGTAATTTGAGTGCTATCGAAAAAAACACTTTAGCCGCATTCTATTGCAATCGAGTATAAAATTAAAATTCGATATAAACAAGGCAGTTGTTACGATAAAAAGAAAACATAATTATGCCAATGTGCCATGGAAAAGTACTTGGAACATTTTTTTTTCTCTTGAGTCAATTCTTATCTTGAAAAATCTCGAAGGATCCCGACAGATAAAACACGAAATATTTACGCGGGTTCCTCAAAAATAAAAAAAAAACCTCATGAAAAAGATTTTAAAGCAAGGACGGAAAATAATCATTATTTTTCTAAATTTAACCAAAAAAATCAACAAGTTGTAATTATTGTAAAACAATTTTAATATACTCACGTATTTGTATACGTACGTCCTACTGCAATTTACAATGATTTTTATATTTCGAGTTTAACCAATACAGATTAAAAATAATAACTAATATTTGAGTTTTGATTTTTCGCTCAAAGGTAATTATTATTACTTGATTTTTATTTTTTTTCGCTCAAATATAATAATTATGACTGAGTTCTATTTCTTCACTTGAGAATAATGATCATTCAAAAAACTCAAAAGCTATACCAGCATGATTTCCGACGAATCCGTTTCAGAGGTAGCGACACCCTAATAAAAGGAATAAGTTCCAAAATATTAGTAAATTGCGTCTGTACGGCCTTTAAATGGAAAAATAAGGCTGAATAACAATTATTGTCTCTGGGCGAAAAAATAAAAATCATTATATGATCATTATATTTGTTAAAAAAATAATAATCATACTCGTTGAGCGAAAAAATAAAAGTCAATATTAATTATTATTTTTTAGCGAAAAAAATCGTAAATAATGAATAAATACTGGCTTAAATTGTTTTACTCATAATGATTACCGTCCCTGCTTTAAAGTAAAATAACAACAAGGGTCTTCACACCTGCTAGTTGGTACTCGGTAATTTTATCAACCGTGAACGTCCTTTTCATCTTTCTTTTGTTAGTATAGAAAGCCATGTTTCTGCTGATTCGTGGTTTTTTTCCTATAAAAAAATAAATTGTAGCGGCAGCGGGCGTATTTAAAGTTGGATAAATATCGAACAGCTGATTGCAGTTTACCAAAGAACGTAATATTATTTACATAATATGTTAATTACGTTCTTTGGTCAAAATCGTGGCACATTTTCAAAGTAACGAGTTGTCGCTTCTTATACATTTACGTTCTTTGATCCAAATAGTGTTTAATTTTTTCGATAACGAGCAAGCTTATCGATTTTTAGTACACTCAAATTAAAATCCGCCCATCTGGCAGCACTCGCTGTCTTCTATTCTGAGTTTGACATTCGGTGCAGTGCTGGCTGTCAGTTTTGTTGACAAGAACATTTTGCAAAAATATAAAACCAGCGAAAAGGTGAGCAGAAAATATTTATTAATTTAAACAAAAAGAAACAAGCGCCAGTGTTAAGAAGTTTAG
Source organism: Rhagoletis pomonella (assembly GCF_013731165.1). Taxonomy (NCBI): domain Eukaryota; kingdom Metazoa; phylum Arthropoda; class Insecta; order Diptera; family Tephritidae; genus Rhagoletis; species Rhagoletis pomonella. Next base: position 6,178 of record NW_023460271.1, on the reverse strand, counting down.
CTTTTCGATTGTCAATGGTGGCTTGTATGTGAATAGCGTATTATGCGAAGATATGTGAAATTTCAGTTGTTGCCCGTGCATTTTTTTCTTTCAGATAATTTGCCTCTGCCGTGCATAGAAATTAGTACGTATGTTCGTTTGCTTGTGTGGTTGACCCGCGTTTTGTTTTTGTTGCACGGGCGTTCTAGCAAGCGCCATCCATGTGCTCAGCTCTGCCCTTGTTGCCGCTACAGTCTTTTTGTATATTTGTTGGTGTGTTTACGCGTTTAAGATAATTCTGATAAGCGTTTTGAGTTCTTTTAGTTTTTGGAAAAATTAAGATGTGATTGATAGATAAGAAAATTCGCCAAATAAGTGTTGGGTAAATATGTAAATGAAAATTACAGGACAAAGTGTAGAGCGTAGAATCGAAGAAAATTTGGGCTTTCCCTAACAAAACTCTAGACCCTACTTAGCAGGGACAGAAATTGTGTTCTCGGAAGAGGTGAAGTATCTAGCGTAGCTCAGGGCAAAAGGCTCAATTGGAAATCACATCTCTCGAATGCTACCAACAAAACTACAAGTGTGTTTTATGCCTGTCAGAGGCTTCATGGTAGGGCTTGGGGAATATCACCCTATGTAATGTATTGGTATTTAAATACGGTAGTAAAACCCGTTGTTACATATGTGGCGAGTAAACGCGGGTGCCAGCTTGAGCAGCTGCACCGACTGGTCTGCGTAGCCATCACAGGAGCTATGCGTACCTGTCCAACGGATGCCTTTGATGTCTTTACAGGCATTTCTTTCTTGTCTATTCTGATTGAAAAAGCGGCCTGCTGGAGCGCCCCACGGAAATTCAATACAATCAGAATGAAAAGTAGAGATCTTCGGGGTCGTTTGGAGGCTCTCAAGCTATTCCTGGATGATCCCGAGTTATCCTACTACAAACCCTACAAGGTCAGAATAACTAAAAGGAACTGCTGTGAAGCGATCATAACTATATACCGATGGATCGAGTATGGACGACGGAAATACTTTGGCAGACGTACATGGACCAAGATACTAAGAAAGTCTCTGAATATACCAAGCGGAAATCTTCGCAATAGAAGTCTGTGTTCGCGAGTTTCTTCGGCCATCATAAATATTATGCCGGATAGACAGGTAGCCTTAAAGGCCTTACACTCTTAAACAGGATTAAGGCTTATTGGCAGCTGGAAAACTCTTTAGAACCACAATAGCGTAACGATGTGGTGGCTTCCGGTTTCTCAAAGCATGCAGCCCAAATGCGCTTGTATGGTCCGGAGCCGTCGGTCGGCTGGTGGAGGAAACCCTACGTATCACGAACAGCAGACTGATACAACCAGTGGACCCGTTAGCTTAAGGACAGACCCTGTCGGAAGTCGCGGACATCCTCGGCCTCCCCTTAGCTGAAACGCACGACAACGTTGACGGATGAACCGACCCGAGCGAGGTTTAGTAGCCGCTACAACAACAACAACAACAGCCTTGGGGAACGATTGTCTTGTCCATCCAAAATTTGGAACATAAATATTCTTAGAAGTATTTTGGGTTGAATTTCCGTTGAATTTCCCTTGTCAAATTTGGTTTGGAGACAAATCGGTTTCGGCGTTGTGCCATCTTCAGTGTATTTTTTCTTCGGAAACAACAATAACAAAAAAGGAAAGGTATTCTTTGTCCCTGACACTAAGCTTATTTGTTTTTATTTTACTAGCTCTGGTTTAGTTTAACTAAATGTTATGTTATCTACATTTTTAATAAACTTGGCATTGAAAAAGATATTAAAAACTCGAAACAAAATTTTTGGTAGGGTTTGGTTGGTTTTGGTAGGAAAAAAAAAAAATTGTCCGTGGCAACACTGAATGTAAGTGCGAATAAAATATTCTGCTCCGAAGTATGAAACTTTTGGTGCTGTAAAGCTTTTAAGCTTCTTTATTTGAAAATAAACCTGCTCGTTTTAAAAGTTATACAGCAATTTTTACACTGGTAAAAAATTAGGTATGAAAAATTGAAAAAATAAAAACTGGCATATCTATGAACTTGGTTTAATTATAATCGTACCAAACCGTCATAAAGGTTATTCAACCTTTCGCTTAATCTGTCGATACTACTTAAGTCGAAGATATGACATACAAATTTTGGTCCCGATTGGAGTAAAAAATTTATATGTGATATCTTCGAATATAGTAGTATCGATTTTGAGTATTAGATGAAAAAAAATTAATTTTTATTTTTTGAGATTCCATAGAGGATCTGAACTTTTATGTTTTGGCTACTAAATATTTTTATTGTCATTAGAAGCGTTCTCCAGGCCAAAATATTTAAACTGGGCTCCTTAAAGCCATCTAAAGTTTAGCTGACTATTGGGGCGATTTGATAAAATTTTTCAGTTACACAACTTCCGTAAGTTCATAAAACTGCGTTATCACACGCAGACTCCAATTTGAAAGCTCTGCTGTATACTTACATATGTAAAATTTACATACATACATATGTGCATGCATATGCCCATATATGTACATACATATATATACATAGGTGCCATGATTTTTGTGGGTGACAATAAAGTTTACATTGAGTGTCGTCTGCTCTGAGTGCTCAGACTGATAAGCTCTATAATGCTGTTTTGCAAAGTACCTTGATCCCTGCCAGCCAATAATTGTAGCTGCTTATATAGTATCATTCATATTTGTATCATTGTCATCTGCATCGACATTTTTGTGAAGATTACCAGCTTTGGCGTCAGCTTAGGGTGTACTGCTTGTCGAATTATTGGGTTGTTGAATGTTTTACCTAAGTTTGTGTGCATTGTACATAGTTACATACATACATATGTACATACTAAGTATGAAAGCCTGCGTATGAAATCCACATAAGACTATTCTAAAAAATTTCCAATTATGTACGTATGGGAAATACTATTCAATACATACATACATATATCGCGCGATTAATAATATAGAGAAGTATTTAATTCAAAATTTACGTTTTTGGATATTTCATCATCATACAATTAATAAGCTTGATAAGGAGAATATGTACCGATTTTCATCGTGCTTGATGGGTACATATTAAAAAAATTTTACGACTGCTTTTTGAGTGGTCCCATTATCGCACAGTGCAACAAACTTTTCCGGTACATATCGGCCAAATTAAATATATGACGAACTTTGAAATATTACAGCTAAACGACCAAACACGTAAACTTAATTTTGACCTCTAGATTATGATACCGTTTTCAGAAAAATCCGTATCACGTCAAAATTTTGAGATATTTAAGAGGGAAGTTTTACTGCTCTGAAAATAAATTTTATTTCTGAACAAAGGTTTCGATAGTTGATCTTACTTGACTGGGACCTTTTAAATTTAATGGCGTCTCCCGGGTTTGTAAGATTGGCTCCAGTTTTCGATATAACGGTACTTGAAAATTTGCTTAAACTTTATTCTTTTGGTTAACAATTAAGTTTTAAAGTTAGTTTACTAAAATTTTACATGTGACTGTTTTTAGATATTAGCATAACTACTTTTGAAAATCGTCGAAATTGGTTCATTGTAACTCATATGTAGCTCCCATACAACTGACTTCTCAGATATGTGGTTTAGCGTTATAACTCATATTTAATTTCGTAATATTTTTTAATTTTATTGGGTTGTACACTATTTGGACCTGAACTTGGGTTCTTTTCAATCCCATTCTGGAATATTTTTGCGTATTTTCAAATTTCCAATGGTACGAATGGGTTTTTAATACCTTTTTTGAGCTGTGAAGCTGTTGCTGAAGTCAAAGTGACTGTGTAATGTCTTCCAATAGGCAGCGGCCTATACCGCGTCATATTTGGCCTGTGCACAGAGTCATAATCGACGAAAATTTCACTTTCAGAGCTCTGCAACTTCCCTCCTAAATATTTTAAAATTTTGCCGTGATATAGATTTTCTGGGAACGGCATCTCCATCTAGAGGCCAAAATTAAGTTTACGTGTTTGGCCGTTTAGCTATGATATTTTTGCCTCCCTACTGTGTTGTGTTATCGTCGGTACAGCAATATTACTTTTGGTTGCTATAGTCAGCACAATTTCGGATCAGATTGTCGCATTTCGAAAAATGAAACGAAAATCGGCCCATTACGCCGATAACGAGATCTTAGCTTGACAGATCACTCAACATGATGAGGGCCAGATAATCCCCTGTCCCTATGTTGTTGTTGTTGTTGTAGCGGCTACAACAGAGCTTGCGTTTCCTTGTTGGATACTGATTATCTCTTCATATGCTCATTTCTCATGTTGTTGTTGTAACAGGATACAAATTTCCAAAGTGTTTTTGGAGAATGATGCTGGAGTGACAGTCCTCGGACAGATATAAATCTGGATCGTTCCGCTTACGTAGACCCGACTGTAGTGTGTCACTTCTCATCTCATACTCTGCTTTACAGTGAGATTGAAGGCAATATTTTATAAACTCACTAACAACACAAACAACAACCAGCTTTTTAATCGGACAGAAACCGTAACAAATATTTAAAACGACTTATTTATAGTTCAAAGTTATTCAAAGTTTCAAAGCGATTCTCGTTTAAAGGCAATGCCGCTAATAGTTTCTCAAATATTTTTGTGGATGATTAAACCAAGTGTGCGTGATATTAATGATCTGATCCTCTTTTTATTTAGTACGCATGTCCTTTTTTGTGAAACTTGCCATCTGGTAGGCTTTTGGTGTAGAGTACTGGTGCGCGTTGTTTTTTTTTTAGCATAAAACTTATCTGTTTCATACCTTTTAAAAACCTTTCATTTTTCTAAAACTTCAAACCTAGAAAATGAGGCTGGTCAACAGAAATTTCGATAAAGGCGCGCAGGGTTCTGTCACCCTGATACCAGAAGAACCTGAAGATATGTGGCATACCTACAATCTGATTGCCGAGGGCGATCAAGTGCGGAGCACAACTATACGAAAGGTGCAAAATGAGTCAGCGACCGGCTCATCGACGAGCAGTCGTGTACGCACCACACTTACGATCAGCGTTGAGTCCATAGACTTTGATACACAAGCCTGCATGCTGCGCTTAAAGGGACGCAACATCGAGGAGAACCAATACGTTAAGATGGGTGCATATCACACGCTCGACTTGGAGTTGAATCGAAAATTTGAGATACGCAAAGCAGAATGGGATACAATAGCGCTGGAACGCATCGAAATGGCCTGCGATCCCACACAGTCGTCCGATTTGGCAGCGATTGTAATGCAGGAGGGTCTGGCCTATGTCTGTCTGATTACGGCTAGCATGACGCTGGTGCGTAGCAAAATCGAGGTGTCAATACCGCGCAAGCGCAAAGGTCACACACAACAGCATGAGAAAGGGTTGGTGAAGTTTTACGAGAGCGTCATGCAGGGCATACTGAGGCATGTGAATTTCGACATAGTTAAATGTGTGCTGATAGCATCGCCGGGATTCGTGCGGGATCAGTTCTACGAATACATGTACCAGCAGGCAGTGAAAAATGATATAAAATTGTTATTGGATAACAAGAGCAAATTCATACTTGTGCGCTCATCTTCGGGTTTCAAGCAATCCTTGAAAGAGGTGCTGCAGGATCCCAGCGTAATGGTGAAAATATCCGACACAAAAGCAGTTAGAGAAGTGAAAGTGCTAGAACAGTTCTATACTATACTACATTGTGAACCGGCGAGGGCATTCTATGGCAAAAAGCATGTGTTGGAGGCTGCCAAAGCGATGGCGATAGAAACTCTGCTGATTTCGGATAACCTCTTTCGATGTCAGGATGTGCAGCAGCGCAAGGAGTTTGTAAATCTGGTCGAATCCGTGCGCGAGGCGGGTGGTGAAGTGAAGATATTCTCCAGCATGCATATTTCAGGAGAACAATTGGCTAATCTTACCGGCATAGCAGCTATTTTGCGCTTCCCGATGCCTGAACTTGATGACAGCGGGGATGAGGATGATGATGATGATGACTCTGTCAACTCCGAATAATGACTTTTATGCATAGCATTAGATGAGCTTTTACATACACACCTACATATATGTTAAATAAATTAGTAATTAGTGAAACAATATTTAATCAAAACATTTAAGTTATTTTAATTAACAATAAAAAAATTACCGACTAACGTAAATTTACTACATTTTATTTGTTAGTATTATTTTCGAGTGTTAATTAAAAATATTCAT
>NW_023460270.1:11282-39599 GCF_013731165.1 Rhagoletis pomonella | reverse complement strand
TTTCAATTGATTACATATGTATATTCACAATCATACATAATAGGTTCATTCCTTATATTTTCGGACTAAAATCTGAAAAGTGTCAAAATGCAAGAGCATAAAGAGCGAAATACACCACACAAGCGGCTTGTCAAACATACTTTTCCCATTTTGCCATAGACCATGTAAACATGAGTCGTTCAAGCACAGAATTTTAGTTTTCTTTCGGTTAACAATGTAAAACATTTTAGTTTTCTACCATTATTCTCCCTTACGTCTTCACTTGGTGAAATTTCAGTTGCAATTGAGGCGATTTTACCATCCACATCGCAAGCGGTTTGATCAAACGTTAACATGGCGGCCAGAAAATCAAAAAAATTTGATTTTTGCTCAAATTTCCCTCAAGCGGTTTGTCAAACCTTCAAACACCCCATAGACAGCACAAATGGCTTGAAGCAAAGGGAAATTTCGCTTGGTTTGTCAAGCCGCTTGTGTTGTGTATTTCGCTCTTAAGCAAAATGCGTACACTACAAGAGAATAACAGAAAAAGGTAAAGGAACTCAAAAAACCAAATTTTTAGTCCAAATAATGGCAACCATGATAAAAACATTACAAAGTAAATTCATTCTCTCAATTCGTCGGCCATGTTTTTGTTCTGACGTTTGCCAACATTTTAAAATCATATAAAATTGAAAATAAAAAAATTGAATTGTTCACAATTGTTGTTGTTTGAGATTTAAAATGAGAATGTGTGTGTGAGTTTGAGTTTTGATTTTAAAATTATATTGTTGGCAAACGTCAGACTGCCTCTCAATGGTTTTACCTTGTTATGTTTTTATCATGATGGCAACAACAAAACTAACGTTAAATAAGAATAGAAATGTATGTACAAAACACATTAACACAAGCACAAGCACAATAAACACTTACTATATCAATTATTTTTTGCCTCCTTCCACTTTCAATTAACTTTTTTTACTTTTTAGACTATTCTTACTTTTTGTGTATTCTTTAATTTCCGTTAATTTAAATTCAGTTGAGTTTGACACTTTTCAATATTTTGCCAGCAAAAATTCTTCTGACTAAATCTGACTACTTCGGACTCTCACTGAGTGTTGCTCTCTCATTTTTGCTGTCATTTTCGAGTTAAGGAACGCTTTTTGGACTAAATCTGACTACTTCGGACCTTTCCTGACTATTTCTGGGAGATAAGGAACGCAACTAATATGTACTTCCATGCATGCATATATGTATGTATGTATGTATATACTTTTTCTATGGTATTTATTTATTACCTAGCGAACTGAAGTGTAACAAATGGATGCAGTATTAAATTAGACCCTCCAATAATTGCTGCGTCTATTTCTCCATTGCGTAAAGCAGAGAAAGCATTATCTAATGCATACATTGAACTAGAACATGCAGTATCCAGTAAAAGCGACGGACCTTGCAGGCCCAAACTGTAGGAAATTCTGTTTGCCATCATTGCTCGACTGCATCCAGTTATACCAAAGCCGCCGGATGATACTTTTTCATAAAACCACGTTTTCTCTGATTCAGAAATACATGAACCAATGTAAACGCCAGTTTTTGTACCACGTAGGCTTTTCGGATTTACACCCGCATCTATCACAGCTTCATAAGCAGTTTCAATCAAAATTCGTGTTTGAGGGTCCATTGTATGGGCTTGTTTGAAATGAACACCAAAAAACGTAGCATCGAACTTCTCCAAATCATGAATTTTTCCAGATCGTTTAGGAATTTCAGGGTTGAAATGTCTCCAGCGGCGTTCATCATCATCTACCATATCAATCTGAAATGAATTAATATAAAAAAAATATTTTTTATACAAGCTTTCTAAATTACGGGTATATTTTTCTCCATTTTGAAAAAATCCTTGGGGATGAGAGCATATCGCTAGCTTAGAGTGAAAAGTTGCTAAGTCCACTTTTTATGAAAACTCATATTTTGATATAGGATGCTAGAGAAATTGAATACGCATCGTTTCGAAAATTATAAAGGTATTTGTTTTATTTTTTCCTCTTCATAAGCAATAAAAGGAAAATCTGCTAAGTCCAAAACAAGCAACACAAATCCGCTAAGGCCAAAATAATACGACATCTTTTAATAAATATCGAATCCTTCTGATTCTTATGGAGTTTTGCTTTGCTTTAAACGCGCAAAATGTTTGATTCGACGTCTAGCGAAATAGTTAAAGAAAATGGCTATAGGAAGATATTTTCCTCTCCTGTAAAATTTTTAAAATGGGACTGAGCAACTTTTCTTTCTAAGCTAGCGATATCATTTTTAACTTTTTCCCGCATGTATTTTTTCGACCACCTTTATGTTCGTACATACATATATAAATATGTACGTTCGTTTAAAGAGACAGTAAATAAAATGCCAGTTTCATAAAATACAAAATCAGAATATGTTTGGATTATTTTAAAATCTGTTGCCAAATTGTATACAGAAAAAAACAAAAAATTAAAAATATCAAATAAAACATGTGTACTTTTTAATATACCACGTTTCTATAAACATACTATAAAATAATTTTTCTTAGACCCACAGAATTTCCCTTGATACGTTTTGATTTTAAAATTTTAGCAAAAGTCATTATAAACAATTCTAATTATTATATAGAATTTGTAACGGACTTTCCTGAGTGCTGGGCGTGGCTCTCGGTTGTTCAGGGTCCTTTAAGGAGTAAACACCCTATCTCCTCAAGATATTAGAACAAACTCGCTTCTCGGTATAGCCTCTTTATTAGCTGTACTCTCGCTATATCCACTCTCTAAAGTATAGAACTAGAGTAGGTTTAAACTCTACAGCTTGCACCAGTCTCAGTGGTTAAGGCCCACTTCGAATATATACTAATAGTCTCGGAGGTTTGATCCCTCTTCCACTACCCGTGTGACCCACGTTGCGACGCGTGCCACGTATGCCTAGCTAATGAACAATGCTTGTTAGCACTGCTCCTTTTATACTATTTTTGTCCATCCGCAGACAGTTATCCTCACTACAATTGTTTGTGCTTTATACATTTTATGTAGGTATTGTATGTTGTAGGTATTTCCTATACTGTGCATACAAAGTAATAATTCAAAATATATGTATGCATATATGTACATGTTTATGTAAGTAAAACTAGTATAATTCAAATAACAAATTCCATTATGTGCGTGTACATATATGTAAAGCGTTTTTCTTACAATTCCAATTATACAATTTAATACAAATTATATATGTATATAAAATAATTGTTGTGGGGCCCAGGGCCACAGGATCCGGGGTCCTCACACTCCCTCCTTATTCCGGGCAGTAAGACTTACGGTCACCTTGCCAGTCTTGGTAATTCGTACTCTGTACGTCTATCCGTTTACGATGCATCTGAATGACTGCCGCTTCTGTTGCTGATGGTTTACGTGCGACTCAATTTCACCAACTCTTCCGGCAACACACCTACGTCCGGATGGACCTGCCACTCCGATGGCACACTCGGCTCAGCCTCTTCTAGCCAACGCTCTATTTCTGCCATTAAGTCGGCATCTGCTGCCACACTGAAATCCGCTTCCGCCGACGCCTCCTCCACAAAATCTCTTCGTCCACCGCTCGCCAAAGTACACGCCTCGATCGCGCCCTCACTAAGGCACAGCTGTTGCGGCGGTGGATGTGGCACTTCCGATGCCATCGGGTCGTATAGCCTGATGCGCATATCGATATGGCGCGCATACCTACGTACCCGTTACCGAGGTGTATGGCGTCTTGTGTAGCGATGGAGAATTCGCCCTGCCTTTTGGCATACTCCTCTTCCTCGTCAGATGAAATTGTTATGGGTGTTGGCGCCCGCTCTATTTCGACCTCGAACTAACTGTTCGGCTCGCTGTCATCAGATAGTACGCTTAAGTTTGAGGGTTCGTCCTCCGTCTACTCCTCTTCGCTCGTCAAACGTGGCGTATTGCTTGCCAAGTACTCTGCACCCCAATAGGTTGCCATCTCCGCATTTTCACTATTTTGGGGCTGCGTTCTTTCGAGGCTTTCGATGTCCTCGACGCCGCCTCTTTGTTGTTGTTGCCTGTCGCTGTTGCTGTCGCCCTCTCTGGAGTCACTTGGCTGGCCAGCGTCGTCATGCTCCCCTCCGGTGCTGTTGCTGTCGCTCGAATTACTCGACCGGTATCCACCGCTGCTGTCACTTCTAATATAGCATCGAATTTCGTGCTCTGTTAGGCGCTTTATACGTACGCGCAAAACGCCACCCTTCACTTGTTCGGCTACAAAATTTTCCTGTTGCTGCTGCTGGCTTGGTTTGTAAGACTGGCAGGTCTCACATTGTCGCACATACATGCCCGGCTCATAGTATCGCGCTGTCGCCCGCGCTATCGTTTTTCGGATCCCCATATGGCTTGCACTGGGAACATCGTGAATTTCCCTTAACACCTTCTGCATTTGATCTGTCGGTACACATAATTTCCATGGCGACACGTCTTCACCGTCGCTTTGGCCTGATATTCGCCTGTACAGCTCACCATTTTCGATGACAAAGTCAGGAAACTTCTGTGGGGACCTCTCCACCTCCGCCATCTTGTCTTTCAGCCACTTGCACTCTACCGCTACTCCTCCTGCCGTCATCGAACCAAGCAATGTTTCCTGGGGCTGTCTTGACAGCGCGTCTGCTACTACATTCAGCTTACCCTTGCGATACTGCACATCGAAGGAGTACTGCTGCAGTTCCAGCGCCCACCTTGGAATCCGACCGGACGGACTCTCTATCTTACTCAGCCATTTGAGCGCTAAGTGGTCGGTGATGACGGTAAACGTGTATCCTTCTAGGTAGGGTCCCATCTTCCTGATCGCCCACACTATGGCCAGGCACTCTTTTTCTGTTGGTGAGTAATTGAGTTCGGCTTTGTTGAGCTGGCGACTCGCGTATGCGGTTACGCGTTCTTCTCCTTTAATCTCTTGGGTGAGAACAGCTCCCAGCCCGAAGTCGCTCGCGTCCGTTTGTAGAGTGAACTTCTGCATAAAGTCGGGGCAAGCCAACACTGGTGCCTCGGTTAACGCGCTCTTCAGCGCCTCGAACGCTGTCTGTTGCTCATCGTTCCATTTCCACTTTTGGCCCTTCTTCAGCATGGACGTCAGCGTATGTGCCACTTTGGAAAAGTCGGGGACAAATCTTCGGTACCATGAAGCTATCCCTAGGAACCTGCGTAACTCCCTTATATTTGTCGGTGGTGTCAGCTCTTTGATAGCCGCGACCTTCTCTGGATCGGTGTGAATGCCCTTCTCGCTGACGACGTGACCCAGATACTTCAACTGCTTCTTGAAAAACTCGCACTTTTCTGGGTTGATCCTAAGATTCGCCTGCCTAAGCCGTCGGAAGACCTCCGAAAGATGTTGAACGTGCTCTTGCAGGGTTGCGCTGATGACAATAATGTCATCCAGGTAGGCAAACGCATACGGCTCTAGCTCTGGGCCGATAACTTGGTCTAACGCACGCTGGAACGTCGCGGGGGCGGAGTGGAGCCCAAACGGCATTACTCGCCATTGAAAAAGGCCACGCCCTGGCACTGTAAAAGCAGTGTACTGCTTGCTCTGCTCTTCCATTGGGATTTGCCAGTAGCCGTTTTTCAGGTCTAGGCTGCTAATATAACGCGCGCTTCGTAGTCGATCAAGGCTATGTTGGATCTTCGGTAGGGCATACACGTCGGGCACTGAACGCTCGTTCAGCTGTCAGTAGTCGACGCAGAGTCTCCACTTGCCGGTCTTCTTCTTCACTATCACTATTGGGACGCTGTGCGGGCTGTGTGAGGGTTCAATATACCCTTTTCGGATAAGGTCGTCGATCTCGGCGTTGATGATCTCCTGCATCTTCGGGTTCTTCCGGCAAAACCTCTGCTTTATCGGCCGGTAATCCTTCATGACGATCCGATGAGTGGCGATACTTGAAACCCCAGACATCTTCTCAAATTTGTGTAACTCTGCCTTTAAGAACTCCCTCGCTTCATCGGTTGCCGCATCATAATCGGACCCCCGCTTTTGCCAGGTAATTGGTTCCAAGGACCACGTCATCCATCAAACCAGGCAGTATTAACAGATCGCTTTCATGCGCCGGATTCGCCAGCTCTACTTGTGCCGTTATAGCCTTCAGCACCGTTTTGGATCTCCCATCACCCATTACCACACGCGTGTTCAAATTCCTAACCTCTCCCACATCCAGTTTCTTAAGCATGGCCTCGCTCAAGAAACTCCTTGTTGCGCCTGTATCAACTGCAGCTACTACGTCGACCTCGTTTACTAAGATCGCCGCCATAATTCGGTCATCCGACTGCCTTAGGACACTCTTCAGTTTGGGCGAGGCTATTCTACCTGACGCCCCACTCCTCGCCGCAAATGGGACCTCGACCCGTTTCCCAATGCACTACGGCAGCACTCTCGAGTCGGGACATTGCATCGACCACAGGTCCAACAAAATTCTCTCCGTGCAGCTCTGCACTCTCTCGAAAAATGGCCATCTTCTCCGCAATGTCTACACGCAGTCCACGGATTAACGTACTCCGACTGTGGTATTACCACACCGCCGTGTGGTTCAGGTCGGCGCTATGTTCTCTCTGCACTAGCCGTCTCGTCATTCCTAGGCAGTTCGCGCATGTGCTGATATCTCTCCGTGACCCGCGGAGTGGTTCGCGCTGCGGCTCTCTGTGGCTCTCTCACCGGGGGGATAATTTCCATATGTTCCGCCAAACTCACTAACTTTTCTAGGGTGGTGAACTCGGATCGTTTGACGTACCATTGGAACTCACTTCTAGAGTTCCTGTAGATACGCGTCAGCTTCTACTCTGAGGTGTAGTTCGCGTGTCGCATCAAACTATGAAGGGCCAACACATAGTCTTTAAATTTTTCGTTCGGTTGTTGGACGCGACGACGGATTTAATCGTCTAAGGTTTCGTGGTAGCGAGAGTTTAAGAAGAACCTTAGAAAGTCTCTTTTGAAGTCCTCCCATTGTCGCCAATTCCGATTATTACCGCGGAACCATGTTAACGCGTTCTCCTTAAGTAGTTCCGGAATTGCTCGCGGTAACAAGTCGCGATTCTTATATATACTTCGGCCAATTCTTCTACACGCCCGATGAAGCTGAGCGGGTCTCGGCCGCCGTCGTATTTGAAACCCCACTTACGGACTCGGTCCATGATGGTTACCAGTAATGTTGTAGGATACGTTGCGTATGGTTGTGGTGTATCAAACGCGTCAACGGGCATTGGTGACTGCATGACACTGGCTCCCTGGCTTCCAGGCTTCGAGTGTTTCGCTTATAGCCCAGCGAACCGCGTTTGGTAGTCTTCGTTGTTAGCCTCTTCTTGTATAAATGCAGAGAAGCGTCTGTTTGAGACCGAACCCTGCCATATAGGTCAGCAGCTCCTCTCGGTTGAGGTAATGTACCCACTTTCTCTTCACCATTTTTTTCACACTGTTTTGTTTTCACTGGACCGCCTACTAGTAGTTCTTCGGGTGGTCACTGCACTTTGTGCCTCTCTCACTTGTGCCCTTATTGCTTATTGAGTTTGGGTCTTTCAGCTGGTCACTGAAATCTGTGTCTCTATCACTTGTGTTCTCCTTTTTTTCATTTCACTTTTTTTTTCTCCACGACACTCTCCTTTATGTTTGTTTCCTTTAGAGTCCCTGCTCGGCGCCATTTGTAACGGACTTTCCTGAGTGCTGGGCATAGCTCTCGGTTGTCCAGGGTCCTGCAAGGAGTAAACACCCTATCTCCTCAAGAAATTAGAACACACTCGCTTCTCATTTATAGCCCCTTTATTTGCTGTACTCTCGCTATATCCACTCCCTAAAGTATAGAACTAGAGTAGGTGTAAACACTACAGCTAGCACCAGTCTCAATGGTTAAAGCCCACTTCGAATATATACTAATAGTCTCGGAGGTTTGATCCCTCTTCCACTACCCGTGTGACCCACGTTGCGACGCGTGCCACGTATGCATAGCTCATGAACAATGCTTGTTAGCACTGCTCCTTTTATACCATTTTTTTCCATCCGCAGACAGTTATCCTCACTACAATTGTTTGTGCTTTATACATTGTATGTAGGTATTGTATGTTGTAGGTATTCCTTATACTGTGCATACAAAGTAATAATTCAGAATATATGTATGCATATATGTACATATTAGAGTCCAGCGCAAGTGTATTTGCCGCATTTCGTTCAATAAGTACTCCTTGCATTGTACTCTACTCCCAACACATTGTTACTCTTTTTCCGCATACATACACTACTTGGCGTTGAGAGAGTAAATACTTGACGTACTTGCTATTACTCCACCAAAGTACGTACTCTACTTTCTCTCATCGCGTACGAGAGATATTTGCTGCTGCCAAAAGGGAGTAGCAAATCTACTCTCTGTATACTTGTAGTACGGTAAGTACTTGCGTATTAAATTTCAATTCTGGTTGTTAGCCTACTAGTTGATATCGTTTGCAGCGCTGGTCAGTGAAATTGAAAGAGTAAAAATAGAATATGGAAATTGACGATGCAAGGAAATGTTTACGGCCTTATTTATAAAAAATAACGTAGATTTAGACAGTTGTTTAATGTGAGATTTTCATAAAACTTTTGTATTCAAGCAGCTTTTTAAATCTGTGTATGTACTTAAATTTTTATGTAAGTATTATTTCTCGTCTCTAATTTTCTATAAAACTATTTGCAGTCATTAACCAACAAATAAGTTGTCAAAAACAATAACTTAAGCAATGCTGCTATACGAAATAAAATTATTAGTGGCAAATCAAAATTTTGAAAAGTGCCGATTTTCATATTCGATAGTTGGACATGGTAGCGACGAGATGTACGAGCATTTTTTTCTTAAGAGCTGCATACTGATTTAAGAAATTTTTTATAGAAGAAAATTTATTTTCCATTTATTGTGCGTAATTTTATATGAATTTTGTAGTTTTTCTTGAGAGCCTTTACAAATAAAAAAAATTTCGGAATATGTACATACATATGTACATACATACGCAGCCATATAACTTGATTTCAAGAGGAACGAATTTTCATTTGGCACGTTCATAAGGCGAAACAGCTCAGTAACTGGCGCGATTGCACCTTCTGAACGCGTTGTTGCTTACTTCTGATCAACTGAATAGTTGCGTGTTAGATGATCGTAATATTTTTCTGATCATTTGAGACAACATGTTGGTGTGTACCTTTGAGAGTTGAATTTGGCAGCTAATGTATGAAGTCGTTCAAGAGACGCATAACGATCACTGATTTTTGTTTAGCAACGGTTGCGCTCAACTGCTGCGCCTTCTGAACCTACTACGTATTGATAACATTTTTTTTTGTGATAACACTGCGACAGCTCAAATTGGTATTGAGTAAAACCAAATGCCAGATAGAGTTTTTGAATTTCATTGAGTTTGGCGAAAGAAAAACTTTATCCGATTTTTTTAAATCGAAACTACATTTTTACATATGTACATATGTACATGCATACATAAATATATTTAATATGAAATTGAAACTTTCACATCAATTTGCGCTATTTCAAACCCATGGTTTCAATTGTACGCATATCGTCAGGGTTTTCCCCACAACTTGGTTTTGCTGCAGTGAAGCGACAGAACAAGTGACAAGAAAAAATATATGCGGACACTTACATATATATGTATCTATGCACATACGTATCTATGCGCATACGTATCTATGCACATACGTATCTATGCACATATGTATGTTTCTATGCACATACGTGTCTATGCACATACGTATCTATGCACATATATACATATGTACTTAGGTATGTATATCAGCATTTTAGTTGAAAGTACGTTTTGATCTTCGCTCTCTTCATCGCTCCACTACATTCCTGTCCTTAGTTTTATTCAGATACCACAAATGCGCGATCCAGAAAATTCTTCTATCATTCTTGGCACAAATGTATGTTTTCTTCGAAAAGACTTAAGTACTACCAGTAGAGTACTCTACTGTCAAATACCTTTTACTCGCAGTAGTTGCGGAAGGCAAAGTAAATACTCTACGCGTCTTGCTATTGATCGGTAGTTTACGTACGCTTGCAGAAACTGGTTTATGCTTACTCACACTTGACCCGAACGATGAGAGTAAAGGAGGGAAAGTATTTGCGCGGCGACCGGATGTCTTGTTAGGCCCTTTAAATGGAATTGCGCAGGAGTTTAGTACATATGTATGTAAGTAAAACTAGTATAATTCAACCCAGCAAACATTTGGAGTCATAAATGAGTCTTTAAGGAGTCCTATTTCGGAGCTATTACGCTCATAATGAGCTCATTTAAGAGTCCGATATGAGTGTGTTTCCCTTCCTACGAATGTCGACTTATATGAGCTTAAATTCCTACATCAAATGAGCCTCAATATGAGTCATATTGGACTCTTATTGGCCTCATATACGGCTCATTTTGGACTCTTTTAAAACAAGTTTTGGCCTCATATATGACTCTTTTTGAGACCCTTATCGGCCTCATAAATTGCTACATTCGGACTCTTATTTTAGGTTGCTCTTTGAGTCTTATTCAACTCACTATATTTGCAAAGGCATTCCGCAAAAAGTCCTTGCAAATAACATACATACATACTTACATGCATATACACATTCCAACATGCATTCAATAGCAGCAGCTGAAGCTAAATTTTGTTCATTTTTTGTTTTCTAATTATTTTCAATTCCTGTATAAACAAGTTTAGATATAAATTTCAAATCTTTATTGTTTTTATATTGGCACAAGGTGCTGGCTCATAACTTGGCTCATATATGAATCCTAAAAGATTCATATAAGAGTAAAAAAATTTTTGTTTTTTGAAACTCATATTTCTTACCTACCTAGGACACCTTTCGGACTCATATATTCTGAACGCTCAGAATATGTTTGCGGGGAAATAACAAATTCCATTATGTGCGTGTACATATATTTAAAGCGATTTTCTTACAATTCCAAATATACAATTTAATATAAATTATATGTATATGTACATAAATTGATTGTTGTGGGGCCCAGGGCCACAGGATCCGGGTCCTCACAAATTGACATCAACAATTACCCCGTCAAGTTAAATTAGCGGCGAATCAGCCGCACTTGATATGAGTAGGTGAATAAGGACATTTATTAGCAGCAAGAGTTACGACGTTTAGTCCAAAATTGCAATCAATTCACACTTTTATCTCATTTGCCGATTGATATAATTGACAGTCAATGACACATTTAATCGGCTCATGCAAATTAATTTTTATTTTTATCTTATTCAATCCGAAGTAGCCGATAAATCATTTCGAGAAGGCTTCCACAATCCATTAAGAAACAATTAATTGACTACATTCGCCGCCTTTTATAAATAATACATAGTATTTAATTAACCTAAAACTTTGTGTTTAAATTTAATACAAAAGTTTCCGAAGAAAATTTGTCATTTCGGTAACGCAACCATAATTCTTCAAAACGTTTTCCACTTAACGTGTCAGGTTGAACTGCTACCGGTATTTCCGAAGTGTGCTTTGACAGGTGACTGACGAATATTTGTTTGACTGAATAACTAATTTAAAAAAGAGGTAAGTCAATTTTAAATGAAAATGTGTATTCAGCATCATTTCGAGAACGTAATCACATATTACGTGGGTATAAATATCCGGATGTTGTGAACTGCGATTTGAACCGTACGCACAAGAATCACTCCTGGCCACTCCCAGTTGAATGGTAGTCAAAAGCTTTCCGCTTCTGCGCACGGAGCCATCCTCCACCAATAATAATGTCAGCCTTGAAATCCAACGGAGAATCACTCTTGCCAACAAGTGCTACATTGGACTATGAGCTGAGAAGTAAAATCCTCTCTCGACGTACGAAAACCAGACGGTTATTTCGGGAACGTTGTCGGACTATGAGGAAGACAATAAAGATGCCACGCAATCACACTCGTTTGCCCAAGTAAACGATAACCTTGAACACCAAGCTCATCCCGTGTGAGCTCATGTAAAACCAGTTTTGCAGAAAATATTGATTAACAAATCATGTGTCGATACATTGTACATTTTTTCTGATGGACTGATGGTCGTATCGAAATCGGAAGGATATCCACTTATGGCATACATTCTTAATCAATGAGGTTGCTCACGCTTGCCTGTTTATCAGGTTATGTGGTTATGCGATTATATTTTTTATTCAGCTTACAACAATAAAATACACTACGCAATAATAATATTTAACCAGATAACCTGAAAAGCGGGCAAGTGTAAACAACCTCAATGAAATCCAAATATCGACAGCTACCTGGATTTTTAGCGAGGCAGGTCATGTTAAGGAACTTTCGTTTTCATTACTTTTCGCGATAAAATCAATAAGAGGGGTTTATGTAAAGTTATTCGTAACAACCAAGAATATCTCGCTGTATTATTTAGGGTATTCAGCATATTGTATTTAATTGTGGATATAATTTACCAAAACTCAAAGAAAAGTCACATGTAATTCACCGAGGTATGGATACAAATTCTTTTAATACTGAGTCATTGGGCGCGTTTCTAAGACGTAGCTGTTTACCTAAACTGTTGCTGAAATGCTGTCAACTGATGAGTTCAACAGTTACGTCTTAGAAACGGTATGATACATAAACTGCTAAAACATTTGTAAACAAGAAAAAATAAATAAAACAGCACAAAAATAAAAAATAAAATATTAAGCCAAAAATATGGATAGCCCAGGATTTATAATTTAGTTTTTCTTATTTTATTTTTAATATATGTATTTGCACGTGTATTTTTTTTATTAGCAGCTAGTTTCGCCAGCAATTTACAGACAAATTATTTTTTTATTTGAATTTTCTATGAAAACTGGCAGAAGGGAAACATCATTTTTGGCTTATATAAATTGTTGACTTAATGTGGCGAAATAATTTTATGATGGAAAAAATAGCGTAAAGTTGCCAACCGCTGAGCTGAGCGGAACTACTCAACTGTGCGTTTCTGAAACAAACATTCAACAGTTCAGCAACAGCTACGTCTTAGAAACGCGCCCATTGTGTGCTCGTTCTCTGCTATGACTGCGCCTTAGTTGCATGGAGAAATTTTTTTGTTAAAGCATAGTATTCTACATGATAAAAAAATAGGAAGGTAGAACCGCTGGGAGGAATTTTTCAAATTCTTGACGTCTGCAAGCAATTTAATTTTAAAATTTTACACACAAACTCACACACACATTCCCACTTTCAATCTCAAACAACAACAACTTTGAACAATTCCTTTTTTTACTCTCAATTTTATGTGATTTTAAAATGTTGGCAAACTTCAAAAAAAAAATCATGGCCGACGAACTGAGAGAACGGTTTTTCCTTACTATGTTTTTATCATGGTATTCTGTTCCTGTTTCACGTGAAAAAGCTGTCAAATTGCATATACAATTTCTTCCTTGAAATAAGTTTGAAATTCCACAACATTTCCTTAGCAAAGTAGTATTCTGCATGATAAAAATATAGTAAGGTAGAACCGCTAAGAGTTACTTTTAAAATCATTGACGTTTCCAAACAATTTAATTTTTAAATTTACTCACAGGCTCACACACACATTTTCATTTTCAATCTCAAGCAACAACAATTTCGAACAATTTCAATTTATTATTTTCAATTTTATATGATTTTAAAATGCTGGCAAACTTCAAAAAAGTCATGTCCGAAAAATTGAGAGAACGGTTCTACCTTGCTATGTTTTTTCATGGTATTCTGTTCACGCTGTGAAAAAGCTTGAAACATCTTGGCAACATGAAGCTAGCAACACAATTTCCAGGGCAATTTAAAATACACATGTACATTTTACATTTTGTGAAAACTGGCAGTTTATAGAATTCAGTAGCGGCGAGCACAAAGGGGGGCTAAGGGGTTAAACCTTACCCCAACCGGTCGTAAAACTTTATTTCACGTACAAGGAAACTGCGAATGAATACTTACTATCATATGACTGGTTCGAACACCCCAAAAGAATGGCTGGTTTTTAGCAGTTTTATAAACATTTTAGTAAGTCAACTAATGTTTGTACATAACGGCATACGCATCAAATATAATTGCGAGTGAACAAAGAAGATTTAAAAATTTTCAAAAACTAACAACTACCGACCGCTATGGTTAGCAGTGCGCGCTACCATTCCGCAGGGCCTGTGCGCAAGCCCAGTTTCCGAACAACATCAAAAAATAAAATAGACAAAAAAGTTTTTTTCTAATAGCGGTCGCCCTCGCCAAAAACTGTTAAAGACCATCGTATTGAATTATTCATGGACGAAGGTAGAGGCGATTCTTTATTGTTGTCATATTAATTTTCTTATTCAGTAAAAACCATACTCTATTATATTAGCTAGTTTTTGCTCTGTGTGCAACTGTATTGCCGTTGCAAATAATTTTCTTACTGAAGTAAATGAAATGCGCGAGCACCCTGAAGAATTGTTTAGTTGCATTTTTTAACAGTAAAATCAAACAGCGTAATTGACCAAAAAAATATATTTGACTTTATTCTTTCAACTTTATATAATGTGGAAAACCTAAGAAGTATAATAAAATACGATATATTAAAACAGCCTCCAAAATCGTCTACAAGAGACGCCCCTGATCTACACAAATCAGTTTGATTGGAAATTTCTTTTCTTTATTTTGTTTATACTTTACTCAAAATTTCATGTGAAAACAATATGTGTTGCTGGAAAACTTCCACGGCTGTGAACAGAATACTAACCTTAAGCTACAAAGCAAGACTCCACCTAAAATGTTCCTTTGTTCATAAAAACTTGCCCTACGAAACATTTTTAAAATCGGACAACGGAAAGTTCACAACGTGGTCAAAATTGCCTATAATTCAGTGGGAAATATCATATATTTTACTAGCATTTTATGTAGTTTTTTATACAGGGTTCGGAAATTCTCATTTATGATTATTCGTTTTCATTCATTTGTGATTTTTGCATTCTTTTATCGCGAGTGAAAAAGGCAAACAAATTTATCATCTCTCACATTCGGAATGCGATCGACAAAAAACTTTCCGCTGCTTTTCATTCGCGATCGAAAAAAGCAAAGAAATTTCCTCACACTCGAATATGAGAAGTCCGAGCATTGCCGATGCCAGCCTCTCATAAATGAGAAAAACGATGCAAATAATCCATTCGCGATCACTCACAACAGCTTATCGCGATAAACTTATCGCGAAAAATTTTCAACGACGTTGTATGGGAAATATTTTTCGCTTTTTTTTTGGGTATGCATTTTGTTATGCATACAGCATACATACATATGTACATACGTATATGTAAGTAATGCAAGCAAATGTTTTCACAAATATATGAATTATGGTGGTAATATATATGTATGTACATATAAATTACAAGCGTACACTTTTCAGTATAATGGTGTATCTGCATGTTATTTTATTATAATGATTGCGTTTATTTATTATGGCTGTATTTCTTTATTCATTCTGAACGTTTGGAATAAACTTTTTTGTTTACTTATTCTTTAGAACGTTCTTGATGATATGTTAACGTATATTTCAAACGCATTCTGTTTATTCCGGCTGTGAAATGGGATTATCCGGAATGTATAAAGAAACGCAGCCTATGTATCTATATATATAAAAATGAAATGTCTTTCGTATGACTGCGATGCCTGACCAAACGTTAGAACTGATTTCAATTCTGTAAAAAGCACATTTTTGGACCTTCTGTGTGGAAGGTTCTTTGATTTAAAAAAATTTTAAATTTTTTGTTGTTGTTGCCGAAAAATGAAGAAAGCTGAGACGTCACGATTTCACAATTTCATAGAGTTTTCCGTATATTGAATGTCACTAAACTACTAAACTGCTGGACCGATTTCCTTCATATTTGCAACATATTTCAACACCTTGAAGATAAATATTTCGACTAAAAATTTAATTGCATTTAACTGCCGATTTGGCTCATATTTAGAATACAATTTAGCCAACTGAATATAAAAATTGAGACTAAAAATGCACACGATAGGTGGCATTGTGGACGATATATTCCTAAAATTCTTATACACTGAGACAATGATAGATAGCTACTATATATTTGTGAAAGATTGTATGTATGTGCCAGGTTGTAGTCTAAACGGACGGACAGAATCGATCAAAATTTTGACAGAGTATTGCCATGACACCTGGGTATTGCCATGAAACTTGGGATCCGACAAGGGGGCGTGGCACATCCCATAGGCGTGGAATTTTTATCAGCTATGACTTCGGAACCATAAGTCACACGAACTTGAAATTCGGTATGCAGACATATCAACGGTAGGTGCTTATACGAGGGTATATATAAATGTATTTGTAAAAGGGGACGTGGCACATCCCATAGGCACGGAATATTTTTTAGCTATAACTTCGGAACTATAAGTCTGACGAACTTGAAATTAGGTATGCAGACATATCAATAGTAGGTGCTTATAGGAGGGTATATATAAACGAGTTTGTAAAAGGGGGCGTGGCACATCCCATAGTCGTGGAATATTTTATCAGCTATAACTTCGGAACCTTAAGTCCCACGACCTTGAAGTTTTGTATGCAGATATATCAATGGTAAGTGCTTATAGGGGGAGGTACATATAAAGGAGTTTGTAAAAGGGGGCGTGGCACAACCCATAGGCGCGGATTTTTTTATCAGCTATAACTTCGGAAATATAAGTCACACGAACTTGAAATTTGGTATGCAGATATATCAATGGTAGGTGCTTATAGAGGGATACGTAAAAGCGAGTTTGTAAAAGTGAGCGTGGCCGATCCCATAGGCGTGGAATTTTTTATCAGCCATAACTTCGGAACCATAAGTCTCACGAACTTGAAATTTGGTATGCAGACATATGAATGGTAGGTGCTTATAGGAGGGTATATATGAAGGAGATTGCAAAAGGGGGCGGTTCACATCCCATAGGCGTGGAATATTTTATCAGCTATAACTTCGGAACCATAAGTCACACCAACTCAAAATTTGGTATGCAGACGTTTCAATGGTAGGTGCTTTTAGGAGGGTATGTATAAACGAGTTTGTAAAAGAGGGCGTTGCACATCCCATAGGCGTGGAATTTTTAGCTATAACTTCGGAACTTTAAATCCCACGAACTTGAAATTTGGTATGCTTATAGACGGGTACGTATAAACGTGTTTGTAAAAGGGGCGTGGCATATCCCATAGGTGCGGAATTTTTTATCAGCTATACCTTCGGAACCATAAGTCCCACGAACTTGAAATTTGGTATACAGACATACCAATGGTAGGGGCTTATAGAAGGATACGTAAAAGCGAGTTTGAAAAGTGGGCGTGGCCCATCCCATTGGCGTGGAATTTTTTATAAGCCATAACTTCGGAACCATAAGTCCCACGAACTTCAAATTTGGTATGCAGACATATCAATGGTAGGTGCTTATACGAGGTAATACAAACGAGTCTGTAAAAAGGGGCGTGGCACATCCCATAGGCGTGGAATTTTTTATCAGCCATAACTTCGGAACCATAAGTCCCATGAACTTGAAATTTGGTATGAGGACATATCAATAGTAGGTGCTTATATGAGGGTATAAATAAATTAGTTTGTAAAAGGGGGCATGGCACGTCCTATAGGCGTGGAATCCTTTATCAGCTATAACTTCCGAACCATAAGTCACAGGAACTTTAAATTTGGTATTCAGACATACATAGGTATTTATGGGAGGTGTTCAGAGTAAAGTATGTATAAATGGGTTTGTCATATATGTACTCATCTATTAGATAACTGGGATATTTAAAACTGTGTTTTTTTTGAAACTTTACCGTTTTTATATTATTTTGAAATGGAAAGATTAAATCGTTTTTTAATCCCGCGATGCTGTTAAATGAAAAAGATTCATACATAATGAATAAAGCTCCTTCCGAATTAAGCATTCTACCAGAAATGTGCAGCTATACTAAAACAGCCAAGCGAATAGGCGGCTAAACGGAATGTACCATAGTACACTAATTTTAATTTAGAATTTTGATCGTTACCTTAATCCACCTAATATTAATAATGGAACAAGATTTGTAGTACAAATTATGATCAATATACATTAGTTAAAGCACAATAAGGCTAAAAGTATGGCTCATTAGAATGCCTTAATGTAAACAAAGACAATAATTTGTCTCTTTTAAATTATGCTGGACTGAATATTTGTATTACTGTTTTATATTTTTATTTGTGTACCCCGAACGACGTCGGGTGCTCTGCTCTCTAATATATAAAAATCTCATTCACGGTGTTAGAGGGCGAACTAAAAATATGTGGTAGGTATGAGAATCGGATGTAAAGTATATTTCATACCGCTAGGTGCAGAGGGTGTGCCACCTCCCGTACAAACCGAATTTTTCATACTGCATATCTCTGGATGTATTCATGGAAGAGTACTGGAACTTGGTATGTACAAGATATATATACTGCATATCTCTGGATGTTTGCATGGAAGAGTACTGGAACTTGGTATGTACAAGATATATAAAATCAGTCGAGTGGTCATGAAGAAAAATAGGGGCTATTGGAAAGAGGTGCGTGGTACCTCCAACGTTAGATTACGCAAAAATGGTATGGAGATATGTGAAATCAATCCCATACTCTTAGAGAAAATTGGGGCTATTTGAAAAGGGGACATGGCGCCTTTCAAAGCATTGAACTTATTACGTTTCTTTATACACATGTACAGTTTTGCTAGGTTATTTAAGACGGCAATGGAAATATGCCTTCTGACAACCACCAAACCGTAATATTAGAAGATAAATGCGTCACTGAAAATTATGAACGTGAACTGTTGGTTAAAATGTTAGGCCAAAATGTTGCAGCACAAAAAAATTATTTTGGGCGGCACGAAGTTCGCCGGGTCTGCTAGTATCTAATAAATGGAACTTAGTGGGGATAAGATTGACTAATGAGAAAAGTGGGCGTCTAGTGAAGACTGAGAGTAAAGAAAAGCAGAAAAAACAATACATATTAATTTTTTATTTCTCTTAAATGTTTCGATTCGCCATTATAGGAATATTAATAAGAAACCGAGAATATACATACGTAAACAGAATAAGAATATGTATGAATATGGATGAATCTATTACTTAGAAGAAAACTCAATAAAACGGAAGTCTGCATTTCATATCTATGCACACATACATATGTATATATTAGGCATGTTGCGAATGTGGAATTTTAGACATCCGCGGATGCGAATGCGGATGCCAAGTATTTTTAAGAAATAATTTAGGTGGGTTAATTAGGTGATTTAGGTAAATAAAATATGGAAAAGGTAGTAATTTTAAATAATGTTTTTTTTTTTTTTTAAATTCGTACTTGAATTTAAAAATTGGAATTGGGTTAAAGCCTGTTTCTTAAAGGTCCTAAATTAAGCCTGCGCTGCTAAATAACTACTCGCTCAAGGCGAATAGCTTAAAAAACTTGGAACTTGACAAAATTGTAAATTCTCTCCAATAACTCCTTTCTGAGAATTGCATCGGCGCTGCAAATGTCGGATGTATCCTCCTGCCTTTCATCTTCACAATCTAGCATCATGAAAAGATCGTTGTTTAAACACCATAGAATTCTTCATTCTCATTCTTTTGGTTGCTTCAGAATTTGGAGAACCTGTAACATCATCAGCGATTTTCGATTTTAGTTTTTGTAATTCATTTTTAGTCCTTTCTTCTGTGACTGGTTTGTAAAATGTGTGCCTATAGCGAGGTTGTAAATAGGTGGATATGGGAATGAAAATTTCGAAGAAAATTCTGTTTGAAAGTCGTGGCTGCCAGCCGAATTAGTTTAAAATCTTCTTGTTTTGTTAAAAAGGAATCCCGTTTATTTATAATAATTTGAATTATCGGAATCACGGATGAAGGTCTAAGATTTGCTTAGTTCCCGGGTGACTTTTTGAAATAGTTCACCTGTAATGAATAGCTTCTAATTAGTTTTTTTTTTTATTAGCTGAGATCGACTTTTCCTAATTGCAGGCAGTCACAATTACTTACTCACCGCTGTCAGTACCATATCAGATCGGTTTTGTTTTTTCATTCCTTCTGCTCAATGTGCTTTGATACTTTGTGGCAAAGTATGCAAATTTTCAACATATCGTTAATATAGTATAGCATTTCACATTGTGGCTGAAATGCAACCTGTATCTCTTTTCGAAGATTTTGGACTGGTGAGGATCTTGTTACTAGCTGACTAGTTGGTTTTTCGCTATAAAGACCTAGTACAGAACTAGAAATTTGATTCACTAGTCCGCGGTGTCCCTGCAGGATGGGACGACTTTTCTATTACTTCTACAACTGACTACAATGTATATGTATATGTGCAATTATAGCGTAATCTATACTAATTATATAAAGAGAAGTCCCTTTTTTTGTAACAGGTAATCTCGCGAACGGCTGGTCAGATTTTCATGAAATTTTGTGTACAAATAGCTTTCGGAAACCACCATGTTTTAGGCTACCAGGGACCGGTCTATTCGAAAAAAATCTCATTATAGTCCGATTTGCTTAAAATTTAGTACGTAAGTAGCTTTTTAGCATGTATTAGCATATGTGATCAATTTTTACCGAGAAGTGGACCAGGGACCGATCTATTCCAAAAAATCGCATTTATGGTCCGATTTGCTTAAAATTCGGTACGTAAGTAGCTTTTTGCCTGGATAAGCTTATAGATTCCTGTTTTCCAATTTTCATGCTATTTCGAATATAAATAGCTTTAAGTAACGACCATATCAAGGGGCGAATTCGTCACTAGGCAAGATTTTTTTGCGCCAATCAGAAACAGCGGATACTGTTAAAATATAATTATAATATATCTCAACTAATTTATATTTAGAAAGCCGTTTGTTAGTTTTCGCAAGGCTCGAGAGTGGCTGAAGCGATTTTTTTGAAACTGCCACCTGCCGCACGTGTCCCAAGGTTGGTTTTAGGCTGAAAAAAAATCTATATGTAAAGGGAGCGTGGCACTTCCCATACAAACCGAATTTCTCATGCTACATATCTCTGAAAGTGTGCATGGTAGAGTTTTGGAAATTGGTATGGAAATATACGAAATCAATCGCATACCCTTGGAGAAAAATTTTAGCTATTGTAAAAAGGGGTGTGTCATCTCCCATACAAACCGAATTTTTCATACTGCTTATCTCTGGAAATTTTTTGGTAGAGTTCTAGAGTTTTGTATGGAGATATACGAAATCAATCGCATACTCATGAAGAAAGAGCACAGCTGTTGGAAAAGGGGGCGTGGCTCCTCCCATATAAATCGAATTCTTATACTGCATATCTCTGAAAGTATTCATGGTACAGTACTGGACCTTCGTATGGAGATATGTATATAGTTGAAATCAAGCCCATACTCATGGAGAAAATTTGGGCTATTTGAAAAGGGGTGTGAGGCCTACAAACGTACCGACCTTTAGCTATCTTTGAATGTATTTTTTAATTCTTTTGTAGATGTGTTGGTGAGTGAAATCCTCCTAAATGGTTGTACGGATTTTAACGAAACTTTTTGTGTATTTTAGTGGGTCTCTGGATGGTTTAGTTTCTCAATTTAATCCGACAGTTGGCGCTGTAGCTGAGTTATTACTAAAAATCTTATTTATGATCCGATTTTGCTAATGTTTTAAATATGTTTGCAATACTATTGCAAAAACGTGCTGCCAAGTGGTGCTGAAGTCGAGCTATTACTAAAAATAGCCAAGTGAGAAAAGGCGCCGTGAAGGTCAGATTAAATCGACCTGTTGCACCATTGAGTATATCGAACGCTCCTGCGTTGCAATTGGCCCAATGGATGTGATTTTCCAATATTATTGTGCGTTCAAAATTTTAAGGTATTTCGTCTGAAATAAGTATATGTATATTGCATTTCTGTAGAACAATAATTTGCACCCATTTTGAAATTGCAACCTACTATACTGTAAAGCTTCTACGACATTCACTATAGAATCGGGTCATTGTTGCCGCCAGGGAGTGAAGAGAAAAAAATTTATTTCGCTTCGCGAATAACCGTGCTATGAAATGCCGCACAACTGGAGAATTTCAAGAACGGATATAACACTTTGCTTAGGTCATTTAAAGCGGCAAATAACCACCAAACCTTAATCTTAGCAGACAAATGTGCCAATAGAAATCGTAAACGTGAATTGTTGGTAAAAATGTTGGACCAAAAAGTTTCAATAAAGTATATAAAAATTTTGGGCGGGACGAAGTTCGCCGGGTCTGCTAGTTACTTAGAAAAGCGAAAAAATATCTTCCATACAACGCCCTAACAAGTTTTAAGGATTAGCTGTTGTGAGTGATCGCGAATGGAGCACCCGCATTGTTTATCTCATTTATGTAAGTGCACATCCAAAAACTCTTACAAAATCAAATTTTATGAAAAACGTACGTACTTACGAAATATCTGGTATTCAGGGAAATTCCAACTAAACAACACAATTCCGCACTTAGCGAAATGCAGTTTGAAAAAAAATTCACTACCTGCTACAACTCTAAAATGAACGAAATCATGTGCTCTATTTCCGTAAATATTTCTAAAGCATACTTATTATTAGTGGAAAATAAAGAAAAGTAGGTAGAAAGCTGCTGCAATATTGTATTCACATACATACATACTTCAGGATACAAGTAAATTTTTTCGTCTTTCCAAGGTCGTAGTAAAACCAACGCTTAGCTATTAATTGATTATTGCTTAAAATTTTTAGGGGGGCGGTCTGGAAATTTTTTTTCACTTTTCTTTCAACATATTTTGATTAAAAGAAAAATACTGATAAAAGAAAGAAAAGAAGAGTGGCTTCTGTTTATAAGCAATTATGAACAATCAACGGAAAGATGCAGATTCAGCAATGAAGAAAACCTGATCCGATTACAAAAATGCTTCAATTTCTGCACTGCCATTCCTGCTACTGTTCCGTACGTGATGGGAACACTTAAAATGTTGTTTGGGCGCCCTGAAATGGTGCATCCACTTTACAACGCAAATTGAGGGAAGAGCCTGCCATCAAACCCAACAATCTAGACTCCGCAATCCGACTAGCACTTGCCATTCAAAACTACTGCGCCACAATGTCAGCAGTCGGCCTAAACGATTATCTGAATGATCCCCTACTGCTGAACGAACTTGTCGCCAAGGTGCCCAGCGACTTGAAGCTTGAGTGGGGTAGACATAGATTATCTGATTGTTTAATGTGGCCATGTGCGCAACTATGGTTACATCATACGAGCCACAAGGGGCGGTAGGATCGAGGAATGGAGGAGACAAGCAAGTCAAGGAGCGCGTACTGGTTCACGATGTGGTAGAGGACCATAGCGGCAGTGAATATAGTAAGAAGTCGCGATCATCAGATAAGGTTTCATGTCCAAAGTGTAAAGGACAGCATCGTTTACCAGACTGTGAAGCGTTTCGGGCCCTGAATGTGAAGCAGAGGTGGGAGTTTGTCAAGAGTGAGCGGCTTTGCTTCTCTTGTTTTTTGCGACATCTCGTGCGGCACCGCAGAACGAAAAAACGATGCGGTGTGGATGGGTGTATATCGACTCATAGCATATTACTGCACTCCGCTGCAGTTGAACGAGGCGACGTTGACCCACAACGTCAAAATGAAAATAAACGCATTTCTGAGTCAGCTGTATTGTTCCATAGCCGGCCCGCTACAAAGACACTGTTCCGCTATATTCCAGTTACCATTTTCGGTAAGGCGCGCAAAGTACATACGTACGCACTAATAGAGATAGGCGCTGAATGCACACTAATAGAGATAGGCGAACTTGAGCTGGATGGTCCCTCCAAGCAGTTGTGTTTAAAATGGACTGGCGATGTGACACAAATAGAGCATAACTCAAAATCAGTCTATCTCAGCGTTTCGGCAACCGGCAAAGAGGAACAGCGGTATTTGCTAAAAGGTGTTCGTACGGTAGCGTGTTTGCCACCTAAAATCGATACCTCTTCAGCCGTATACAAACGTAAAGGCCCAAATCATCATCGGGCTCGATAACATCAAGGTGAGCGTCCCTATGGAACTACGTAAAGCCGAAGGCGACGACGTTATTCCTGTTCGTTGCAGGCTTGGTTGGGCAGTGTACGGGCGGCACAACAACAAAGACGATTATATTCCACATGTATTGCATATATGCCAATGCAGCGACGCTAGCATCACCCGCAAGTTAGATGAAGCTATGAAGTCGTATTTCTCTATAGAGTCGATAGGCGTCAGCATCGCAAACAAGCCATTGAGGTCCAAAGAAGATGAACGCTCGCTACAAAATGTGGAGAAAACGACCAAATACCTTTCAAGTGAAAAGCGCTGGGAGAGGGGGCTGCTGTGGAAATTTGATAGCGTCGAGTTACCTGACTCTTACAACATGGCTATCAAACGACTTAACTGTCTCGAAGCGAAGATGGTGAAAGATCCTCAGTTGAGCTCATTCATGGTGAATACTATGAAAAGCTACAGTGAAAAGGGCTGCATACGTAAATTGAGTGAAGGTGAGCTTGGGAGAAATACTCGTTCGTGGTTTCTCCCTATATTCATAGTGACCAATCCGAACAAGAACAAAACGCGATTGGTGTGGGATGCAGCAGGCAAAGTACATGGCGTATCGCTGAACGACGTTCTGTTAAAAGGTCCCGTTCTATTAGCTTCAGTGATTGGCGTCGTTATGCGTTTCCGAGAACGGAGAATCGCGGTTACAGGAGACATACGTGAAATTTTCCTTCAGGTAAAGGTGCGACAGGAAGACCTAGCTGTTTAAAAGTTTCTATGGCGAGACGGCGATAGAACGCGTTCTCCCGACATATACGTTATGCAGTTCATGACGTTTGGCGCATCATGTTCTCCCGCTCTTGCCAATTACATAAGGAATCGGAACGCTGATCGGTTTGCAGTTAAAAACCCAGAAGCTGTTGAGGCGATTCGCAGAAACACTTTTGTCGATGATTGGCTACAGTCCGGGGACTCCGAAGAGGAAATGTTAGAGTTAGCAGCTAATGTGAAACGCATTTCCGCAGACGGTTGGTTCGAAATAAGGCATTGGCTGTCAAATTCAAAGAGTGTCGTCCAAGCATTAGACAAAGAAAACGAAACGGTAACCAAAAATTTGCGCTGTCCAACGAGCCTAGGGAGAAAATTCTCGGCATGTGGTAGCTGCCGCTGGAAGACTCGCTGACATTCGTCGTAAAACCCCAGCTAATTGCTAAAGCATCGACCGCCCAGTCAACGAAACGTCAAATATTAAGCGTTGTATGTCAATTTTTGATCCGCTTGGACTACTTGGATTTTTCAACATAAGAGCCAAAATCATTCTTCAAAATATATGGCGATCTAGAGTCGGATGGGATGAAACCCTCACAGAAGGTGACGAAAACGATTGGCAGCGCTGGCTACACTTAGTTCCGAGGCTGAACGACGTGCGTGTGCCTCGATGTATGCCGTTTGGAGGTCGTGCAAAGTCAATTCAGTTGCCCGCGTTTGTAGATGCTAGCATTGACGCCTACGCTGCTGTGTCTTTTCTGCGTGCTGACATGAACGGTGACGTCCGCTGTCTTATTGTGGCTTCTAAAACTAGAGTTGCGCCACTGAAGCCCATATCGATTCCTCGTATGGAATTGATGGCAGCAATTTTAGGGCTCCGGCTAGCGAACTGTGTTGAGTCCGAAGCATCAATACGTATTGATCGGCGATACTTCTGGACGGACTCAAGAGATGTGCTTTGTTGGATACGTTCTGATGCGCGAAAATTTCAGCAATTTGTGGCAGTTCGAATCGGCGAGATTTTGGAAGGGTCCGAGATAAGCAACTGGCGCTGGGTTCCTTCAACTCAAAATGTATCTGACGACGGAACTAAATGGGTCACAACGCCTAAGATTCATGGGTCTATAAGATGGTTTACTGGCCCCGAGTTTTTACAAATGAATGAGTCGCAGTGGCCGGAAATAGACTTAAAAGGAAAAAAATCTATGGAAAGCGTAATGTACCATACTGAGGAGATCCCTGATCGTTCATCAGCACTGTCATGCATCTCACCTGATCCTAGCCGATTTAGTAAATTGGAACATCTTCTAGCGGCACAGCGATGCGTGCTGAATTTTTTGAGAAACATATCGAAGAAGCCTTTCGAAGTACTACTGCGAAAAATCATACAATTAAAGGGAGACGTCGAGATGAATGTCGTGCTCATCCACATTGGCCAGGAAGAATGCTTTTTTGATGAGATCAACTGCCTGCAGACTGGCCGTCGTTTAAGTGATCGAAAAAGTATATTGTTCAAATGCTCGCCTTACTTAGATGACTACGGAGTTCTTCGCATCAGAGGTCGAGTCGATGCTATTGAAGGAGTTGAAGTTGACGTGAAGCGCCCTGTTATCCTACCGCGACGCCATCGAGTAAAATATTTGGTCGTTGAGTTTCATCATAGGAAGCACTACCATCTACATGGGGAGATTGCCGTTTACGAGCTACGTCATCGCTATTGGATTTTTGGACTGCGCGCTCTGGTAAGAGAAGATATAAAACAATGTCCAGCGTGCCGAATACGAAAGGCCCAACCAATGCCACCAGAAATGGGTGAACTTCCTATTGAGCGGTTGTCGCCACATACTCGGCCATTTACGTTTACTGGCGTGGACTACTTTGGCCCTAGAGACATTGCAGTTGGACGGCGCAGGGAGAAACGCTGAGGTGTTTTGTTCACATGCCTCACAACGCGAGCAGTTTACCTAGACATTGTTCCATCGCTATGCACCGACTCGTTTTTGATGGTGCTAAAAGGATTCACTACGCGACGAGGCGTGCCCAAACGAATGCTCTCGGACAAGGCACTAATTTTCGTGGTGCTAGTAGGATTCTGCAAGAAAGTATCGAATGTATATCATCAAAAGGCGTAGAGAATCAATACCCAGAGATGTCATTCAGCTTTATACCTCCTGGCGCGACCCATATGGGGGGTGCGTGGGAACGAATGGTACGTTCTACGAAATCGATATTAACCGAAATTCTACCGAAAGCCCGAAAATTCTGCGTGCAGCTTTAGCCGATGTCGAGTTTACCCTAAACTCACGACCACTTACATACGTTCCTTTGGAGTCGAGCGATGCGAAGGCGCTAACTCCCAACCACTTTTTAGTTGGCAGCTCCAGTGGGTTACGCGAGCGAGGAGAGCAAAGCCAAACCGGCGCCTGATTAGAAAAGGATTTTCGCATAGCTGGTATGATAGCCGACGTTTTTTGGAAGAGGGGGGTTGCGCGAATATCTACCTACTTTAACCAGACGCACGAAGTGGTTCCAGCCGCCCATTTGAACCTATCGCCGTGAACGACATAGTCAACATTGTAGACGAGAACAATAAACGCTGCTCTTGGCCAAAGGGTATAGTCGTAGATACACACCGCGCTAAAGATGGACAAGTCCGCAGTGATATTGTTCGTATAGCTGACGGAATTGTTACTCGCCCAGCAGTTAAGCTCGCTAAGTTAGACATAAAATGAGATGGTAATACACAGCGCAGTCATGCTGTGAATTACGGGGTGGGGAGTATTGAGCGGCCGAGCAGTGTACTTCCAGCCGCATTCCAAGTTTCTACTTCCAGCCGAATTTCAATTTCTCCTTCGCACTTAATCTGGTATATGGATTATATAAGTGCATATGTATGTAAATATGTAGGTATGTATGCACATATGTACCAATTCATGCGTAATTGCATGTACATGCTTATGTACATATGTATATATGTACGTACCTACATATGGAGCAGCGACTCTGCTCTGCAATGCATTCGCCAGCAAGTGCAGCCGTTAGTTTTTCCCGCTAGGTAAATTCTTTATTTTTTAAGTTAAATTGTTTTCTCTCCTACTTAGTGGAATCATTTGGACTTGAGATTCGAAAGGGTGAGCGCGTGTATTTACATATAGAAGGCACAAATGTAAGTTAATTTGAATACTTGTGTATATACATATGCACTATGAAGGTCGGCCGATGTGGTGTAGCGCGCGCTTCCACTCCACAGTCAAAGCAACATCGCAAAAAACAAAAACAATTGAAAAAAGGTTTTTTCTTAACATCGGTCGTCCCTCGGCAGGCAATGGCAAACCTCCGAGTGTGTTTCTGCCATGAAAAAACAGCTTCTCATAAAAAATACAATCGCCGTTCGGAGTCGGCGTAAAACTGTACGTCCCTCCTCTTTGTGTGACAACATCAAGGCGTACGCCACAAATCGGAGGAGAAGCTCGGTCAAACACTAACGTATGTGTAAGCGCCAATCTATTACACAGGTCAACAACGTTTTGTTCTAGGAAAGTGTAGGGTCATTTT
>NW_023460270.1:0-6282 GCF_013731165.1 Rhagoletis pomonella | reverse complement strand
GAGCAATTTAAACCCCGGATTCGGATTCTACGCAAAAAATTACTTCGGAAATGACACTACACTTTTATAGAACATTCCGAACCCATTTTTTTGCAGACCTGTGTTATTATTATTACTGTGAAATAAATTTGTATAAAGACTTCAGCACAACTGTCAGCAACATTGGTTTTTATTTGGAAGGCAATGCTCGATTTATCTGCCAAAAACACGCGAATCAACAGGCATTATGCTTGCACTGTATACATACATATATTCGATTGCGATTTTTTGCAATCGAAGCAATTATTATGTAGTTTTAATTATTAAAGTGTATATATTTTGTGAAAAGGAGGTTCAGGATAATTCCGTTTTTTATATCAGCACGAAGCGAATGGCTATATCGACTGCTGAGGGGAAGATCGGCCTATCTCGGCATGTTTGAAAATGCCCTATCTCCAAAAACTTTTCAAGGACGCATTATATATGTACATACATATGTATTTACATAGTTCTCCTTTCATCGTGCAAACATCTTTTTCATAAAGTTTGCTCGAGGGCTATATCACCCTCATTACATTTTACGGTGTCTGAATTTCAATTGATTAGTCTGAAGTATATTTTTCGGTTTCTGGAGTACAATTTATGAATCTGAAGTACATTTTATGGTTTCTGAAATACAATTGACTAACCTGAAGTACATTTTTCGGTTTCTGAAGTACAATTTACAAATCTGTGGTACATTTTATAGTTTCTGATGTACAATTGACTAATATGAAATCAAAAAAACGGATTCTGACGTACATTTTCATTAATCTGTGGTACATTTTTCGGTTTCTGAAGTACAATTGACTAATCTGAAGTATATTTTACGGTTTCTAAAGAACAGTTTACTAATCTGAAGTCCAATTATCACAAAATTCTACCCATCGCGGAACACGTATGTTGTTGATTCCGTTGTAATTTTTCGTGAAACTGCCATCTGTCTGTTTTCGATGGGCTTGGCTTTAAAATAGAACTGATCAGAGTGTACATTCCATCTTATACCAAGCGCTTTTACGCTGCTAGTGTCCAAAAAATCTTCATTCAACAGATGAGATTTTTGAATGCCTTGTAGTAATTGGCTGCAGTTCGAAGTCCACTTTTGCAGAGGAAAACCAGCTGATTGTAAAACAGTAATGACTTCGTCTCTAGCTCTTAACGCAGAGTCGAGGGTGTGTCCGCCTGCGAGAACATCATTGACATACATGTTTTTGCGCAAAATATTCGAGGCTATTGGGTAAGAGCTTTCAGAATCATTGGCTAATTGCAGCAATGTCCTTATTGCAGTATAAGGAGCACAGTTCACGCCGAAAGTCACAGTCTTCAGGCTGATGGGATCGTTGGGGCAAGGTCGGAAACCTATTCGTTGGTATTTGATCTGATTAGAATCTAACAGACTTTGTCTATACATCTTCTCAATATCGCTATTGAAGATATACTTGAAAGTCTCCAGCGAAGACTTAATATTGTCAGGTCAGACTGAAGCCCGGGTCCTGGCAAAATAGTATCGTTCAGACTTGCACCATTCGCTGTTGGAAAAGATGCATTGAAAACTACACACACCTTTTTTGACGTGCTTTCTGCTTTTATCACAGAATGATGAGGTAGATAATAGTTGTCAACGGAATCTGCCATGGATTCATATTCCATGATTACTCTGTTATACTCAGAATTTTTTTATAACCGTTTTTCGTTTTTGTTGAACTGGGAAAAGGCTATTTTCAGTGAAGGCCCTAATGTGACTTTGGATGGGAAATCATCTCTAAATGGAAGGGACAGGATGTATCTTCCATCTTCGTTCCGCATTGTTCTTCGTTTGTAGAGCTCCGAAGTTGCTTTTCCTCTGCTGTCAATATCCTGTCTCTCGGTATTCCTTCCAACTCCCAGAAAGAGCTGAGTTGTTTATCCAGGGCAACTTCATTAAACAACGATAAGCGATTATTAGTTGGATTGTCTGAGTCTGCCCGACCCGTCAGTACCCTACCGAATACTGTCTCTTGAGCTAATAGCGTACTTAGAACATTCTTTCGAATACCCCCTAAAATAATTTGTGGATAGATGTCTCCACATAGAAAAATATCGACTTGGTCGTTTATGAAGAACCTTTTATCCGCTAAAACTAAATCTGGAAATACGTGTTGCGTGAGTGCGCTGATGTGGCACGTTGGAAAATTTCCAGTAAGTGTTGGTAAAACTAACATCATCGCTTCTATCGAAATCAGTGGATTAATGGGTGACCTAAGTTGAACTGAGCACGATTCTTTCACCTGCGCAGAAACCGTATTGCTGATGCCCGAAACTTGGGCATGCATTTTCTTGGTCGGCAGGTTGATTCTGCGTCTGAGCCTTTCCGTAATGAACGAATACTCAGAGCCCGAATCAATTAGTGCTCTCGCTGAGAAATTCGTCCCATTATAATGAATGTCTACACGAGCTGTACCCAATAATAAACCTTTGCTTGTGTAAGCGCGATGTGTTTTTACCTTATTAACAGTTTTGCTTTTGCCTTTTGTAGATTCGCGTCGCATTTGAGCCTGTCTGG
The DNA here is from genome assembly GCF_013731165.1 of Rhagoletis pomonella. Classification (NCBI taxonomy): domain Eukaryota; kingdom Metazoa; phylum Arthropoda; class Insecta; order Diptera; family Tephritidae; genus Rhagoletis; species Rhagoletis pomonella. The sequence goes on along the minus strand of NW_023460270.1, from coordinate 3,722 downwards.
ATGTGGGCGCTGAAGTATCCAAAGGTTCAGAAACCTCATTCCTGTTTGTTGCCTTTGGAGGTGCAGTTTGAACGTGTAGGAGTGAGTGATGTCGAGAATGGCAGGTGGCGCAATTGAACGAACTAGTGCATTTCGATACCAAATGTCCAAGGGCGAGACAGTTCAAACAACACTTATTGTTTTTTACGGAAGCAACCCTGTCGTCTACGGATAATTTGCGAAACCTTGGACACAGATGCATCTTATGTCTGTTACTCTGGCATATTTTGCACATATATTTAGCGACGCTTGTTTGAAAAGCGCCGAGTTTCTTATGCGAAGGTTCAGAGGAATGCTTTTAGTTCGGATTGGTTTTGAAGCCGTGATTCCTCCTAAACCTGAGACTGATTCTAGCGTTTGGAACCTATTTTAAAGGAATCGGTCCATATCTGTCCACTTGGAAATGCCAGTTTTATTCTCTACCGATTGTTCCCACCGCGAAGGTGTCACCACGGGCAGTTTGGAGAACATACTTACGTTACTATTAAGTCCTAATTTGGAATATCGATCTGATGGCTTTCTAAGGCAGATATGCAATTGTTGATATCCCTTTGCAATCTTTTGATCGATGTTCCACATTCAGTTTCGACCGCCCTCAAGTTGAACAGAATCTCAATTGCGTATTGAGCAGGATTCTCTTGTTTTCATACTTATCACAGAGATACTTCCAGGCTGTGTTAAAGCCTTCATTAGTTAAGGGACACTTGCTAACAATCACCCAGCGGTTTTTAAGGTGATACAGCTTATCTACTGGTGTAAGCCGTTTATTCAAAATATAAATGGCCGTGAACATGCCACGAAAAGTTGGCCATGTCAGGTAATCACCTTTGAATACATCTGTATCGCAGGGTGGGAGATGTATATTGTTTGAACGAGTTTACATGTCCTCGTTTTCCTTTTCTACCTTTTCTAACCTATCACATAGGTCGCTTAATTTAGACATGCAGCGCAAGAAAGCCGAGTACCCCATTTTATTTTATTTTTTCTTATTGCACTCAGATCTTTTGCGGGAAGTGAATCGGTTGATAGAAGCTCGTCAAAGAGAGCTTTGGCTTTGTCCCACATGGTTTACAAGTCACTTTGCTGAATCCTCATCCAGTGTATTGAGTGCTCATTAATTGGCGTACTCATGAAATCTATATCGAATTCTATGACCGAGTCGGTTAAGCGAGTGAGCACGGTTGCCACTTACTAATTTTTTTGTGTACCAAAACGTGTACCAAAATACAAAAGATTTACCAAAATAGGTTTAAGCTAAATATTTAATTATTCAAATATTTTAAAAATACACATTGCCCATGCATATATGTAGTTGTCGTACTCCTACCCTGGCGGAAATAACAAATGAGTTAGAAATTATTACCTTGTAGGGCTACTGGAAGGATACTTTCGGTAACATTTTGTATGTGAGTTGAACGAGGGATCCTTACAGATTGGTTTAAAACTATCAAGATCCCTTGAAGGTCCGGCTTCTTATGCTCACCAAATTGCTGAGACACAAATCGCTTCAGCAAGCCTCATTGTCAATTAGTATGGTATGTGACGATTAGAGTGCTTTCGTAGGGCAGGTGCGCATGGCTCCTATAATGGCTACACAGACAGACCGGTGCTTGACTTTTGGATTCCTGGACGGTGCTTACTTAGTACGTAATAATCGGTTTTGTCACTGTATTGAATGCCCAAAGCGTCAGTGCCTCTGACAGCCTAGTTGTTAACAGCTATGAGAAGAGACTTTAAGTTGACCACTGAATGCTTCGCCTCTTGTGATAGAAATTACGGAGATTGATTTCTCAGTCAGTTTAAAGTCTTCACGCAATATAGAGGCAATGTTGTCTTCATTGTAGCCCACCACGATGATGAGTAGCTTATACTTTTTATATACTTTACTGCTTTTCCAGGATCTCATGCCTAACGCTTCTTTGTTCTGATATTATAGTCCTGGATTGAACATGCTTATGTTACATGTAGTTATTACATTGGGAATATCTTCATGGCATGTCATGGCCTTGGATTTTGCTTGAATGTCAAGAAACCCGTAAGGGACTATATGCTTATAGCAATGCCTTTTCAATTACCTGAGTTAGACAAGGTGTTGCCATAATAGAAGATCTCCTTGATTGATATGGTCATTGGCCTTCACACAAAGGCTTGAACTCTTTAAGTAGGTATATGATGTAAGTAATAATTTTCTCATTTTGTCAGATTAAAAAATGTACCAATTCTGAAAGTTACGTACCTGTGTACTAAACTGGAAAATATGTACCAAAAATGGTACATTTCGTCCAAAACGGCAACCGTGCGAGTGAATGTTTCCATGTTTACTTTTAATCCGTAAACACGACCGTACAAAAACTTTACAAGTGTTCGAATAAAAAAAGCAACTCAACAAAGTCCGGCTTTCCAAACGTAAAAATGACCTAGAAAAACACGGCTAACAACCCAATTTGTTAACTAAACGTGCCGTAAGAATTTGCCGCAAAGATAACCACAGATTTGTAAAGAAAATATGTATGTACAATTCACTTGAATGTGTATATAAAGTATTTATTAACACCGCTTTATGTACATAAAAAGTGCTTATTTCAAAAATGTGATATATATATAAATGTATGTGTATTTAAATTATTGCTCGCCAACCATATGGTTTTTTTTGAAAAATGTGAACGCGAGTTTTGTATTTTATTCTCGCAATTATAATGACCGCTTTTATTTTTACATATTTGTATGTGAACAACTCAAAACGTGAAAGTGATTTTGTGAATTTGATTTGGTGAAATGCAATATAGCTTGTAAGCTAGCGCAAGTGCCGTGAAAAGTTGGGTTATGAGAACCGAATAAAAAGGTGCAGTGCTGTTGTTGGTGAATTAACACAAAATGCAAGCAACGAACGAATGTAAATGACTATGCAGAATTTTTCTTTATGTGAATTAATTATATCGCTATTTATCACCGAAATTTAAATTGTTGCAAGTTGTTTCATGCTTATCACAGCGCACGGTAGTGCGCGCGAGTGACGAAAGCAGCAACAGTAGCATGCTGAAATGGCTCGCTTATATATCAGTGTTGCCAACTTTTGATTTTCAAAAAGCACCAAAAACAAAGGAAAAAAGGCGTTTTGCCAAACTAAAAGCACCAAATTTTTTTTAATCAAAGGATGCTTTTTTCATACAGTTTGTATTTATCAAAAGCAAAAAATTAACAATATTTACAAGAATACATACATAAATCAATACACAAAACGTTTTCGCTCATAACGATTGCTATACATGCTATGATGACTCATGCTTACGACGTATTACCCAAGTACTATTAAAACTACTATATCTCGAGAAAGAAATATCGAATCGCAACACACGAAAATAATGCCCTAAGTAGAAATGAGCAAAAAATTTGATGTTTTCATTTTATAACCTCAAATATCGCAAAACCCCGTGTTTTTGGCAATCTGGGGGTTTGGATATCTAAAAATTCTAGTACTAGAGCAATTGTGCGGCCAGATTTGGATTCAGCACCAAGAAACGATGTGTTTTACTCAGGTGGTAAAAAAATCAAAATTTGTACAAACATTACCTGCGTACTAGCATTTTCAACGCGACTAGAATTCAATAAGGTGGGTTTGCAACTTCAGCTTTTTATCAATCATGGTTGTATTTTAGTGCATGTAAATTTTGTATATTCTTGTA
>NW_023460269.1:0-39679 GCF_013731165.1 Rhagoletis pomonella | reverse complement strand
GATTTCTTTTCTTCCAACGGTGCTGGATAAGCATAGAGAGATGGTTTGGCTGCGGATTTAAACTCCATCTTTGGCATCTTCAGATCAGAGTTCAAACCAATAACGCAAGTTGGAGTAAATGCCAATGAAAGCGAATGTGCCAATGGGAACCAATACCAGTACTGGGTGAATACGAGCATTCCTACAACGGCTTGCAAATTTGTGTGCCCAGTGCGTGATTGCAAGGAAAGTGTAGCATTGCGCCCACCCCCATCAATTATACCTACGGAATAGAATTATCATAACTTTGTTATTAAAATAACCAAGAAATCTTGACTTTTACTTACCCTGGGCGAGGATGGCTCCAAACTTTGCCATTACATCTTCGTGTTTATTGCTAATCACTTCGGCATAAAGTTGACGGAAGAAAGTCGTTTTCGGGCATGTTTGGTCAGTATGTTGTATTATAATCATAGCAGAGGCAATGAGCGCACCTTGGCGCACAAAATTCACCGGATCAAATTTAACCATGGGTTCCAGGAGAGCGATTGCCTCGCGTAGACCTGTGCCAGCACAGGCAATACCCAAAGCCATAGCCGCGCCATAGCGAACGTGTGGATTGTAAGACTCAGCGAGTAAGCTTACAACGGAGGGACATTGTTCAGGTGTACGGAAAAGTATGAAACCAATTGCGGTAACCGCAGCCCGCCGTACATCATCGTTTACATCGGAAACTGCGACATGCAAAAGTCTGCGGATAGCTTTGTTGCTACCAGAACCGTTGTAAGCCATAGCAATGGTGTACATGCCAGAGCGTCGTAGAACAGGATCTTTGTCAGTGGATAAACTGGTAACCAAAGGATCGGCTTCTTCAAGGCGGGCAAACATAGTCAATGAAATACCAACAGCTAATCCACGTAGAATTTTCTCGTGCTGTGTTTCCTGGGCATAAGACACCATATCCTCGATTGCTTGTGCATTTTTAGAGCCCAACATAACCATACCCATGGCAATGCCGGCGGCTTCGCCAGTAACAGCATCATCTTGGTACAAATTGAACTTGAGTTGCTCATATAAGTCTTGACGATGAGTGCCCATTGCCGCTAAACCTAATCCCAAGCAGCCGCCATGACGTACATTCTCGTTTTGAGCATCCTTCAACTGCTGCAAAAGATAGTCGATGATGTTGGCACCATGATTGGCGTGAATCAGACCTAGGGCATATAGGCCACCTCCTTCAGAATAGCCCGAGCTAGGTCCGGTCTCTTTTGGTAAGTAACTTTGCATAAGACCCAAAGAGTCTTTCTCGTGTCCGCGGTGGATAACACCCAAGGAAGCAGTGGCAGTCAATTTTGCCCAGTTTGTGGCTCGCGCCAGCCAATCCAGATTATCGCGTAAAAATTGATCCGATGTTGTACCAGCATGCATGAATGCGTTTGCAATTACAGTAGCAGTGTGACAAATAGATACACGCACTGCTTCTTTTGTGCCTCGCAGAATTTGCAGGTCAGCATGATTACTGCGGATTAAGAACTGCAGTTGAAGATCAATGGTTATTTCGCCGGACAAAATAGAAATGAGCTTTTCAATATTTTTCTGGTGAGCCTTCTCTGAGTCGTTCAATGAATCGATAGTCCTCTCAATTTTAGTATCACCTATTAAACGAAATCGATGGGAATTTGTGTTATAGGTATAGATAAATTAATGAATATGAGTGTACATGAATGAGTACCTTTGTGTTCTTTTGGAATAGTAGCTTATGCCGGGAAGCTCGCTTTAGTAGAATGCGGCATTTCTTTTACTTAATAAGAACATTGATTTGATGGTATCGGAACTATTTCTTGCGCGTTTATTTGTCAAAAGTTTTTCAACGGCTCGGCGGCAGTGAGTCATTCGCAATCGTGTGCTGCAAATGCTGCATTATACTAAAGCCAGCCTTTCGTCATAAGCTAATATTCGGTACGAACACAGATATATAAATACATAGGAAAAAAGCAATTAAATAAGCAAACAATGTAATTGGCAGGATTTGTTATAGGTCTTAAAAGACGGTCAATTAAAAATTAATTGTAATATTTACCCTCAGCATCTCCAGATGAATCTTCTGTGGGCTTAGGTTTTTCATCGGTAGGTGATTTCGATGCCTCGTCACTGGTAGATTCGTTTGTGCCTTGTGGTTTGAAGGTCGACGGCAATGCTGTTGGAATGGGTGCTGTTTCTTTAAGAGCTTGAAGAACTTTACCTAAAAATTCTTGTGTAGCCGATTCATATAAATCAAAAGCAATCTGGTATGCCATTAAATTATTTCCTTCAATCGAAGAACGAGTTAATTTATCTAGAACTTCGGCCACTGCAAGTGGGTCCTCCAAAAATATTAAACATTGACACATGTTAACGTAGTCTGGCACACCCAAGTCTCGATATAAGCCAACCAAACAACGCAATACTTCATTACGGAAACCACGATTCTGAATCAAGGACATAGTCACATTGTAGGCATAAGCCAACATGCCACTAACTTCATCCGATTTCATAATGGACTGTTCAAATATATCCATACGACGCGTTTCCAAGGCGATGCCTAATGCCTGACGATATTGGCCGTCATCCAAACAACGCTGGATCATGCGGTTAACAATTGCTTCCAAACGTGTATCAACTGCCTTTGCTTCCTTCGGATTTTCAATGAAAGCAATGCGTTGAGCAATGTAGAAATCAATGCACTTGGCTATTATAGTTTCGGTGTATTCGTTACGTGCATTTACGTCGAACAAATCGCCAGCACCCAGTGCATAGGTTAGTGCGTCTTCAAATGATCCCAAATGATAAAACACTTTAGATGCTACCATGCCAGCCAATTTATTTTCAGGAAATGAACGATCTTCATGCAACATTTCAATTTTTTCGATGGATTCAGAGATCTCTGGCCAAAACTCATCCACAATGTGGTCTAGTTTCTTCAGAGCGAATACCTTTAAATCGGGCATGGGCTCATCTAGCAAGGAGATGATACCAGCGGCGGACGTTAACGTCATTGTGGTAATGGTCACTGTAATTGATAAATGACAAAGAAAACAATTTTTAGGTTATGTTTAATTTAGTTAGAGTCAGTGAAAAGTTAGAGAAATGCATTCGTTCTTGATTTTAAGGTAAACGATATATAATACTTTAAATAAATTTATAATTAATGATAAAACGATTTGTTCCTAAAACTTTACTACTCTATATGTGTAGCTGCAGACAACGGTGCACTATTTACCAAATCACAGATACCAAATGTTAAAAGCCTGTTTATATTATATTCATACCTAAACAGCTTCAAACAACAAAATTTTCCACTTAGACGTTGCTTTTTATTGTTCAAATACCGAATTCACTTATTTTTCAAACAATAATCTTAAACTTTTAGCGTTTTTCACCCCGACTAACAAAATGCAATAGAAAAATCCAAAACTGCAAATCACTTCTGTCAAACTGGCTGCTCCCATGCAGGGTTGCTACTGCATCAAAAAAATACTTACCATCCACTTGAGAAAAATCTAGCGAATCTAGCAAATATCTCCCAATTACTTTTTTTTAGTTTCTTTTATTTTATTTTATTTATTTATTACAATTCAGTTAGTCTACAGAGTATACATTCTTACAGAGAATAAAAACTTTTTTTGTTCTATTTGTTTAGTTTCAATAAAAATTAAAATCGTTTATTAAGGTATTTTTGTCGCCGGCCGTTTGTGTTTTTTTTATTTAACAATTGCCATTTATAAAACTGCCGCTGATTTGTTTCAATGTTTTTGCGAACAATCATAGCGTGTAATTACATATCTCTCAATTTTTTATTTGAAGAATCATTTAAAATGTTTATTCAATAAAAAGCTCCTCAACATTCCAGTATAATTAGTTTTGAATAGAGCACGATATGTTCGCCTTTTTATACATATACATACACATATATCGTATGTACATATGTATATTAAAAGTATGCATTAAAGCGTTGGAAAATTAATGCAATAAAGTAGAAAGGACTTTATAGTATAAATACAACTACAAAAAATACAGCAGGAACTAAAATTTAGTTTGTTTTTTTTCAATCAAAATACTTTAACAAAAATCTACAACAAAGAGAAAAATTTACCTTTTTACCAAATCACACTTTTTTTCTACCAAGTTTGGTAATAATTTAGGAAATTGACAGCCCTGCTCCGTTGTCATAAGCACCATGGGGTATGTTCAGTGTGTTATTGTTGGCAGAATGTCTAGCGTTGCTGTATTAATGCAAAATTAATAAGGAACAAATTAACTTCTTTCAAAAGTTGAATGCAAATTATTCTGAGCCATAAGGATAAACTTTACTACACATTACTTTTATGTACCCACCAACAACGATAAGATGAAAATATTAAAAAGATTAAGATAAACCTAAGACCTTTTTAAGTGTATATGCCGTTTTTAATTAAATTTCTTAACTCCGCCTCAATAATGCCATACTAAAAATTTTACGATGTAAATATACCGTAATATATAGGAAATGTTAAGATTTTTCTGATAAATACTTAGATATCCAATAAATAATCATTAAGGGCCAATTTCATAGTGCGTAGTTAACTCAGAAACGGCAGTTAACTAGAGATTTTCAGTACAAAAATCTATAGTTAACTGGCGATTCTGAGTTAACTACGCACTGTGAAATTGGCCCTAAAACGTGCATATATGTACATATGGCAACTCCACATTTGCAGTTGGCTCCGACGGAAACGGATATCACTTGACACTTTATACCGCTGACTTAAGAGGAAAGGAAAATGAAATTTAACGGGTGATTTTTTAAGAGCTTGATACCTTTTTTTTAAAAAAAAACGCATAAAATTTGCAAAATCTCATCGGTTCTTTATTTGAAACGTTAGATTGGTCCATGACATTTACTTTTTGAAGATAATTTCATTTAAATGTTGACCGCGGCTGCGTCTTAGGTGGTCCATTCGGAAAGTCCAATTTTGGGCAACTTTTTCGAGCATTTCGGCCGGAATAGCCCGAATTTCTTCGGAAATGTTGTCTTCCAAAGCTGGAATAGTTGCTGGCTTATTTCTGTAGACTTTAGACTTGACGTAGCCCCACAAAAAATAGTCTAAAGGCGTCAAATCGCATGATCTTGGTGGCCAACTTACCGGTCCATTTCTTGAGATGAATTGTTCTCCGAAGTTTTCCCTCAAAATGGCCATAGAATCGCGAGCTGTGTGGCATGTAGCGCCATCTTGTTGAAACCACATGTCAACCAAGTTCAGTTCTTCCATTTTTGGCAACAAAAAGTTTGTTAGCATCGAACGATAGCGATCGCCATTCACCGTAACGTTGCGTCCAACAGCATCTTTGAAAAAATACGGTCCAATGATTCCACCAGCGTACAAACCACACCAAACAGTGCATTTTTCGGGATGCATGGGCAGTTCTTGAACGGCTTCTGGTTGCTCTTCACTCCAAATGCGGCAATTTTGCTTATTTACGAAGCCATTCAACCAGAAATGAGCCTCATCGCTGAACAAAATTTGTCGATAAAAAAGCGGATTTTCTGCCAACTGATTTTGGTAATAAAATTCAATGATTTGCAAGCGTTGCTCGTTAGTAAGTCTATTCATGATGAAATGTCAAAGCATACTGAGCATCTTTCTCTTTGACACCATGTCTGAAATCCCACGTGATCTGTCAAATACTAATGCATGAAAATCCTAACCTCAAAAAAATCACCCGTTATAATTGTATTACCTACTAGTGAAACTGTGTTCGCTTTTACAGCATACTAAAAAAAGCGAAAAAGAACAGTTATCAAGGTAAAAGGATGCTTTCAACGGCAATTTTTTAAGGAAGATATTAAAAATTTGTGACAACTTGACCTACTTTCCGCTCAACATCGCACACGATATATACATACCTATATGTTTACCTATATGAATTTGTATGTATTTATGTCTGTTCGCCGCACACAAGACGCCAAGAAATCAAAATCAAGTTCAATGCACCGATACAGGCCGTAATTAACTATGCGAATCTTGTACAACTGCACCGGCCTCAACACGCCGCATTTCAGGTAAGCCAACTCGAATGCGAAAATGTAAGATGTAGACGCAAATATTTAGTTACGGTGGTACCGGTGTCAAACCGGCTTTGTGGACACACATTCTCAGCAGCCGCCACTTGCACCACTTTTTCCTTGTATGCACATAGCTCAATTTAATCACTTAACTGTGCCCATTTCGCGTGTAAGCTTTTGTGTATTCATATGCACATACGTATGTATGTATGTACATATATGCAGATACGGGACAGCGGAACTAATGGATAGCCATAGACTTACACTCGAATTTATACTTGTTTTCTTTTTTTTTCGTGTGCATACATACAACTTATTTGATTTTTATCAGTTGAATGCAGCTCACTTCAGTGCACTACACAAGACGCCTTTGATTACGCTCAAATCTGGTAATTGCGTCCATTGTCAAGGTGAGTGCGTCACGTTTAATGTCAGCTACAATCAATTGGTAGCGGTTGCAACTATTCGCTATGTCGCAATTCACGTTTGCCATTGCTGTGTAGAGTTTAAATAGCTACAGAAATTACATCAATTAAATGAATTCGCTGATGAAGGCGTTTAAATTTATTGCCACTCTTCATTTCTGAAACTAAAAGGAGTGAAGACTGCTTCTCGCTAAAGGAAATTGTGGTTGGGGTTTTCTAAGAGTTGCTTTAGTACGACAATATGTATCACGTTTAACCAGTTCGAATTGATTTACAATTAGAGATGGCTTAATACGAAATACATAAGTACATACATACTTATGACCGCGCAAAACTGCGTGCAAACAATGCGGAAATAAAGCTAATATGGGCGTTATGAATGTTGTATGCGCTCTTTTAAACATATTAGGGGTATTCTCTGAGTCTTGCAAATCCCCTGAACGGTGCACAAATTGCACAGATTGCACGGTAAAAACCGGTTTTCGTATGGGACAGCTTTGCGAACCGTGCAATCCGTGCAACGTGCAAGGGCTTTGCAAGACTCAGAGAATACTCCTTTTACTACCAAGGCATAACCTAGTGTAATAAGCAAAGTGAAATCAATATATGACATTTTTGTCATTGCTTTAACCCATTTGAAACTAGCAACATTATAAATTAATTTCAAAATAAAAAAATTTGATTTCAAATCAAAAAATAATTGTTTTAGAAATTAAAGGACAAAAAGAAAAAAAAAATCGTTTAAAATGCTAGATACTTGCTGTTTATGCAGAAGCACCCACAACAATGAGGTATGTAGGTATGTTTCGTGTGCCAACAGATGTTACGCAAAGAAGGGAGCGGATAAATGCGTGTGGTGTTAAACTAACTGGATCATCGAAAGTTTGCGCTCTGCACTTCAAATCGAATGAAATTATTTATGCAAGTATTAATGCCAAGAGAAGACAAGACGCTTCGATCCAGATGCAGTACCATCAAAGATGTTACCTGCTATTTCATCAGATGACAGGTAATGATCAAATTGTGGGTATGTTCTCAAATGCATTAGTGCAAAGGCATATCGTGAAAATAACGTCCAATAACTACAGATGTGAAGTATCGCAAAAAATGTATACTTTCGCCAACTTAGTAATAATAGATGGCCCTGTGTGTATATATATACATACATATATTGGGAAATCTTTTGAGAAGGGGACATTCTGCGTACCGGCAATTTGTTTCCGAGACAAAGCAGCTGCGCTGCCAAGTGCGATTTCTGTACCTTCGTCAATACTATTTATATGTGTAAATATCAGTAAATAGTTATTCACAAAAAAAATACGGTTTAAATTACCAATTTATTTGCTAAAATCGAGAAAATCAGGAAATTTCTAGTGCAACTCGCATAAATTCTGAAAAATAAAATTCAAATTTGAAAGTCTAACTTGACTAGGCTAATAGGAATCAATTTTAAAGATATAGTTGAAATAGAGTAGCAATTAAAAAATATTAATCACACAGGTTATAATGCACTTCAACTACGTTGAGAAGTAAGAAATTTTGGTAAAAAAATTCTGCTATTTAAAAAAAATACAAATTATTGAAAATCCTCCATCTCAATAGATTTCCCCATATACATATATGTATGTATATATATTGTTTTAATCAAGTATCGAATGAATTTATGTAATTTTAAATTACTGTTTGTTGATTGTTGTTAATTTATTTGCAGTACTGTACCAAATACTTAAAAATTATGTAAAGGCCTCGAAGTATAGTTTATTAAAATATATACTTGTGTTGCTGTTTATTTTATTACGAGCATATCGACTACCGGCGGCCAGTTCGAAAACGCCCTATCTAAGAAAACTTTTCAAGAACGCCTTACTTCAGAATTTGATTGAAGAACGCTCTATTTCGGAATTTTATTGAAAAGCACCCTATCACGGAATTTTGTTGAAGAACGCCCTATCTCAGAATTCGGTTCAATCAAATTCTGCAATAGGGCGTTCTTCAACTAAATTTTGAAATAGAGGGTTATTGAAAAGTTTTTTGAGATAGGGCGTTTTTGAACTGGCTGCCGAGATAGGTCGATCTTCCACTCAGCAGTGACACTAATGGTGTTTTCGTTTCTACCAAAAAATGTCTCCTTTTGATTGCACCTTTCTCTTTTCGTGTGTGAATAAGGACTTAATTTGCAGTGATATCCTTTAACAGGGTTGAGTGTAACACCAAATACATTTTGCACCGTGGAAGGGCAACATTTTTTCGAAGAAACGAAATCACTATAAGTAAGCTCCATTTGGTGTTCCCACCGCAGATAAGTTATTCCTTTTCTTTCTCCAACGCAACGATGACCCTTTTCAGCGGTATGGGAAGGTTTTCTATACCAACATGACATTGCAATAAAAGAAGTTGTGTTTGAATTCGCTTAGCCATAACGCATTCGTACATACATATGTATGTAGCTTTTGTTATATGCTTCATCGTATCATACGTGAACCAAAGCCGAAAAAGGGTTAATGCAAACAAATATACGAATTGTTTACATTTAAATTTTCAAATAAGCGTACGTCAAATATTGAATTCACTTTGTTTATTACATTATGGTAAAAGCAAGAATATTGTCAAAGCGGTTTTAAAAATGAAATGTGTTTCATTTAGTGTGTAATTTTGTATAAGCATGCATTTTCACATTTACATTAAAGCGAAAATACAATAACTAAAATTAAGCGGATTCTAATGCGATTTTAAATATTTTCATATTTACAAAATTCATTCAAAGATATTGAGTTTTGTAAAATATGGTAAATGCATAACAAATGGTTAATTTCTTTGTTTATATTTTTAACCGACTTCCAACAAAGGAGGAGGTTAGCAGTTCGTCGGAAAATTTTTTGATTTTTAATGTATGTTACCACATAACTTTGGACCACGTCAACCGATTTCGATAATTATTTTTGCATCGGAAAGGTAGTGTCTCAGAGGTGGTCCCATACTAATCTGGTTTAGATCCGAATATTGGATCATGAAATATATATAGATATAATTTTTTTGCTAAAAATTACTTGGTTTATATTACAGCCAGCTGTGAAATAGCTCGACTAATTTGGCACTTCTACCTTGTTCATATACATACTGTTATACGGTTCAAATCGCTGGATTGGTAAATAAACGCTCTCGATGACCAAATTGCAATACTTGTAAAAAAAGTAAAATGTAAGTAAAATTTTCGGATTTTCATGAAAGTTATGAAGCCTCGGCATAGCAGAAAACAGCCCTGCTCTTACTTGTTTTATTCTACATTGCATTGAGTTTTTTAAATAATTTTTGGAATTAATCATATCTTTGAAATTACAAGAAAAAATAAAAACGCCATGTCTAATTCCGGGATCGTAAAAAGCGAAAAAATTAACATACCTATTCTATACACGATTATTCGATTGCATTACAACAAAATCGTTGTCTAACTTTTTGCAAAATATATTCTACTCATCTCTCGGTGGTTTAGTAACCGCAAAATCGTCGACAGTACTTCTTCTTGTGATTTTTCTAATTGCATTGTAACAATATGCCCTGTTTATTTCTATGCATATTAGAGAACAATAAGATTCCGACTTACACAAATGCATAAATGCCTACAGCCTTAAATATTTGAACGTTGCTCTGATTTTCATGAATTGTACATACATACATACATATTGTAGTAGGGATGTTATTTTTGTCGCTTTTTACGATCCCGGGATTTTCGGGATGTCGTTATCACGGGATTTAGAAATTCATTACTTTTCAACAACTTAAATCGAAAAAAATGCTTCAATATTGTTTGAGAAGCTCTCCTGCCATAAAATAATCAATAAATAAATGGGTTTGAAACGTACTTTTTTATTTCAAGTGAAAATTATTCCATAAGTAACAAAACAAAATACAGTAATTAAATGTATACCATTTAATAATACTTTCGCGTGTACATATCTGATAAAGTAACTTAAGGTATGTAGAAAAAAGTACGATGCAAAAAAATCTAAGTCAACAAATGTATTTTGTGGTTGAAAGCATACTAGTGGTAGAAATAAAATAAAAGCCTTATTTCGACCAGTTTTGTCTATATTCCTCTTGTTTATTTAATGAATGAATAAAATGTTTTTATAAATATCTACCTAATTATACATATAACACCGCGTTATAGTCATTTTACACACAAAAATCAATGTACTGCGTTTTTAAATTTTCTCTCTGACGTCAGGATTTATTTCTACTTTCAAAGATATGATTAATTCCAAAAATTATTTAAAAAATTCAGTGCAATGTAGAATAAAAATATGGATAAAGTTAGAAGGACGAAATTCGAGGATGTGTTTGAGTTTATATACGTCCTTAATATACAATTAAAAAAATAAAAATAAATATTGCGAAATTTCAGGATATTCAAGGATACAATTTTAAAAGAAAATTTTACATACTTACTCGTCCTTATTCACCAATAAATTGAATCTGTCTAAATTCTACAGAAATTTCTCTTACGATACTTTTTCTCTAAGCACATTTCACTGAATTTTTTTAATCATTTTTGAATTACTGACGTCAAAGTGAAAAACTAAAAACACAATTTTACTATATTTGACCCATGGTTTCGTGAATATATTAGTGGTATTCACCAAAGTGAGCAAGTGGCCTGGCATGTTGGCAAAAGAGCAGATCAGCTCAAGCAACGACTGTTGTCAGCAATCGTTGCTTGAGCTCATATACTCTTTTCCCAGAGAGCTAGGCAATTTGGTGAATACATAGCACCATTGATTTTTTGTGTGTAAAATTGGCTCTCGCACGGTTTTATATGTATAATGGGCTAGACATTTATAAAAAAACATTAGTTATTAAATAAAAAAGAAATATAGCCAACACTGGTCAAGAAAAGGATTTTCTATGATTGCCACCAGTGCAAATTACAAAACTCCAAAATTCCGTGATTGTTTGCCAAGAATCATGGGATTTTCGGGACTTAAAAAGGCCGGGATCCCGGGGTTCCGGGATTAATATTCCTAGTATGTAGGTATGTAAGTATGCATATTTTTTGTGACTTCTGTCCGCCCCTGCAAAATTGAGTGCTTATCGATTTGACCAGTGCACATGTCAGTGGGTCATGGAAGTCTTGTGCTACAATACGAAAATGCTAATTGAGAACTAAATACTGTGGTACTTATAAGCTCTCGTGCATGCAAAACATGTTCGTAAAATCTTCAAGTAATTGCATCAATATTTGTGCAGATATACATACATATGAATGTATGCATGTCGATATATGTATGCATAGTAGAAGCACATACAGGGTGACCCAGAAGTAACGTGCCAAATTTTAGGGGAAGGTGGGTGAGGGGGCAAGCTTTCTGATAAATAAAAAAATTTTCAGATAAAAGTGTCACCGTTTTTGAAATATTAACATTTTTTTTAATAAAAAAAAAATCGTGCCTTTTCATGTATTTTCTTTAACTGCATCTACAAAACAGCCTATACTTAGTAAATTTTTTATGTAAAATACTTCCAGATAGTTGCTTCTCCATACTCAAATGCAATGCAGTTAAAATATATTAAGGAACCATCATAAAATTAGGAGGACTATTTTAGGATTTTTAACTTTTTGATATTTTCTTCCCCAACTTTGTCTATCTCTGGTGAAAAAAAATGTACTGAGCTATAACTTTACATTACACAAAAAAATTGCTCATTCAATAGAGATTTCAGAAAGGTGCCACTCTTACTGTTTCGAATAGAAAACAAAAAGTTATAGCCGCTTTTGTGGGCAAAGGACTGAGACACGCTAGAATGTATTTAATAGATTTAAATTTAAGTTGCTCTTGTTACCGACAAATTAACATGTACAAAGGTACATTATTACCTGCTCCTGACATTGTTTTATGTTACTTACCGGAATTCGGACTAGAGTCTATAACAAGCGCTATATCTATCAATATTTTTAGTGAAGGATGGGTTCACGAGAAATAAAATATACATGAGTTGTTTGAACAAAAATTTATTCATTTATTTATAAAATGTGCTCAACTTGGCGACCTTCTACTCCAATACAAGCTCGGCACATTTTAAGAAAAGAAATAGAAATACGAAAAGTCTGATATTTCAATAACTGAGCACGCTTATTTACTCCAAGTTAATACTAACAACAGTCTCTTAACAATAAATAACACTGTTAGTTAATCGGTAGTTATCTCGGTAACCGCTTTATCGATTTCTACCAAATTTGTTTTAATTAGATTTTTAAGTCTAAGTAAATTGTAAATTCCCAACAATAAAATGCACGGTTGCCATGGCATGCAAGCAAAAGTTTGCAAATGTAATTCCAATTGCAAATCCAAGACCATTTCCACAACATCCCGAACAGCCCTGAAACAGCTTTTGCGGGAAAGAGAATACAGTGTAACAGAGCTGTGCGCTTTCAAAGAAAAACATCGATGCACTGTATAAAACTGATCTCTTCAATGGAAATGTGTTGGGTGTGGCATAACTTTTGATGACCTTTCATAAATTGTTGCGTACTTGCAACGACGAAAATATCCATAGAATATCAATATTTTAAACAAACTCTATTCGGAAAAGTTAAAATGAATGTTTACTATAGAAAGTATACATTAAAGGCACATTCATCTTTGCAGTTCTGGTATTTTTTAGTCTTGGTATTTTCAGTCCCATTTCGACCTCAGGATGCGCCTTGGGTCGCCTGCTGAGTGTGCAGTTGCTGAAGTCTCGATTCGTGCGATTGTGACAAAAGGAAGGGGTTCGTAATCATGGCATTGTACGGCGGCCCCCATGTACAACATTTTTTTGGTCCACGCTGTACTAAAAAAACAATGGACCGATAACACCTGCAGAGTAAACACCTCATCTTATGGTGATTTTGAATGGATGCGATTGCTCCTCCTGAATGAAAAGAAGATTCTTCATTCCGTGTTATTGAGAATGGTAGCGCTCCATTGTTTTTTTTACACAAATTCAAAAATATGCATACCCTGACGATTTTATTTATTTATATTTTCCACACTAAACTTTATTATATTTATTTTTTTTATAAAAATATAGTTCACTCACAAGCAACAACTACAAGAATAAATTTTTTTAATTTCATATAGAACTCGGGGGGATATGTAAGAAATACCAAGAAAATTTCATCGAAATTTAAAATTTTTCAATTCGATATCTTATACATTTTGAGTATGCAGTTTTGTAGCCCATTAACGCATGAAAAATGTTTTTTATATGAAAAAAGGAGCGCAAACCCTTCAGCCTGAGAAATCGAATTGAAATATTGAAAATTTCGACAAAACGTTCTTGGATTTTCTCGAGCACTGTATATAAATAAATAAACTCGTCAAAACTTTATGTTTACTTCACAAATTTTATAAATGAACTGCTATTCGACGTCATTTATTCCATCATTGAATATGGTAATTTAACTTGGGCCACCCTGAACAATTGATAAATGTATCGATAACGAAACAAGCGCCAATAAAGTCGATAAATACCGATAATGGTATCGATAAATATTTGATGTGGCTATTGAAACCAATATTAATATAAATTTATATGTACACACACATATATCACTGAAGTTTTTACTGACGAGTATAAAATATAGTGCTGTGCGGTTGCGGCGGTGTTCTCTGAGACGTTGAATGTCTATCTTTCGTTCCGACTACCGAACTTTGCTGGCATAATCCAATCGGAAGTGCAAAGCATTAGAGAGAAACTGAGAAACTGAGTGCGAAAAGCATATATTTTCTCAGATAGCCAAGCGGGGCCTCTGGTACTTGCCTCACCGGTAACAAAATCTAAAATAGTCAGAGATTGCAAGTGACTTCTAATGAGGTAGAGAAGAGATACAATCACGTTAACTGCCACGCTAACGGGTCATTGGCCAGTTGGCCCATTGGCGAACATGCAGCCAAAATGGGCCCATGGCATGCATAAGGCATGACACACTAGGGAGATTCTCCATTCAGAATCTTCAGAGATCTCCAAATGCTCCATTACTAACATAAATAGATTCATCGGCAAACCAAAGTGGTTTGATGAAACAGACGAATTATAAAAGCAGCTCTCTAATTGGGTCCTGGGCAAGTGCAAAGGCAAGGCTTCTACCAACCAACCACATCATACAAGACATCAACACCTTCAATACTTATTTCTTATGCAGAAACAAAATAACTGTATTTTTAATACGTTGAAGGCACCCACCATGAAGGTTACCCACTTTTTAAGTTTGATTAGATTTTATCATGGTAGTAATTGATTTGTGCAAATGATAAAAATTCAAATACATACTCAAAATACATGTACTTACATATTGTATGTACATACATACAAATATGAGAATGCAAACAAAGGATTTATAGTTGAAAATAATAAAAATGCAATTGTTGCAAGCACATACATATGTATATACCTGTATATGTATGTATATGTAAATATCATGAGTACGATGCCGTATTGTGATTATTTCAATATGTGACTTGCATAGTAATTGCGTTACTAAATGCGTCTAACTGCGCATATTTCTGTCTGTAGAAGTACATATTAATATGAAAATAAACAGAGAAGGTGTTTGCACAGGCGCTTAAAGCCAGTAGTCGCGTGGGGCAACAACATGACCGGCATGCCACACTCAACCATTAATTCATTCATTCATTCATTCACAAATTGAATTTCAGCAGCACTTCGTATAAAAATCTAAACACTTTCAAATTAAGTACTTCCGCTGCGCCGAATGAAAATGAGCTGGGCTTATGTGAATTGTTTTTATTGTTACCGGCACAACGATTGCTGACATACAAATATGGATATATGCACATTTGAATGTACCCTGTAGGTAAACCCCGAACTGGTGAACCAAATTTATAGTTCCGCACTACATAGATCTTTATCGCCAAAAACAAACCAGTCAGATAGTAACTAGATCCCCACCTGTTCAAAAGCAGCGAAATGTGATACTTTAAAAAAACTGTTTATTTTTCCTTTTAAAACCACATATCGCTGGCTGAGGACCGTTTTGTCGACTGCCTGTTAAATTTTTCGTTCCCGGTAAACAAAAGACAGAATTACGTAGTTTATTTTTAACCGCCTGCCAAAATTATCACAGAAAATGTGATAAGTACCAAAGAATAAACAACCGTTCATAATAAATCTATATCTGAGGTGACGAACTTCGAACTGGTTCCCAACTATCGAAAAAGGAATGCAGCGGGGGGCTTTTTTACTCTAAAAAGATATTTGCTTGGCGGGATTTTCGTTCAAATGTGCTTCATTCTGCACTTCGCAGATACTTTTTCACACTTTGGTAATATAACACAAAAATTTGTGTGGGTTTAAATATACTAGAAGCCAGCCGGTTCAGAACTAGAGATCTTTCCCACAGGGTATGTATGCATATACAAAGAAATTAAATACAATAAAGCACACTCATATGTATTCATACATATGTACATACCCTGAAGGGAAACCGCGGACTAGTGAATCAAATTTCTAGTTCCGTACTAGGTCTTTATCGCCAAGAAGGAACTAGTCCGATAGGAACTAGATCCCCACCAGTCCAAAATCGGCGAAAAGTGGTACTTTTAAGAAACTAATTTTTCAGTTTTTTTCACTACAAATCTATATCTAAAGTGACGAATTTAGAATTGGTTCGGAACTATAGAAAAAGGGATGCAGAACGAACTAGATCCTATTTGTGGAATTTAGCGGGGGGGCTTATTTACTTTACATAGATATGTGTTCGGCGGCTTTTTCGTTCAAATAAGCTTCTATTCTGTGCTTCGCAGATGCTATTTCATAGTTTGGTAATACAAAACAAAGCTTTGTGTTAACATATTAACATCTTGGGACCATCTGTAATCTAACCAATAACAGCGAGCACCTCTGCAAAGTCAGCTACAGCAAGGTATGTAAACGTACATTTCTTACAATCATTCAAACAAATTTAATTTCAAATTGAAAAAAACGTTTCTTTGAAAATAATGAAAAATCGCACACGACAGAACTGAAAGGTTGAAAAATCATGATACTTTTTTCTTTCGTCTGTCGATTTTAGAACTGGTTCGGAACTATAGAATTTAGGACTAGTTCGGAACTATCGAAAAAGGGATGCAGCGGGGGACAATTGACACTTCCTAGGACATCACCATGTTAAATTCGCCAGTTGCTTGCATGCAAAAGAGATTTATCGCGAACCAGTACTGGGTCTAAATGTACTAGAAGCGCCCCAGTTCAGAACTAGAGATTTTCCCCACAGGGTACATACATGTACGCATATTTAAACACGGCGCATTAAGGTATGTAAATATTTAGATATGTTTGGGTGAAGCGCTCCTTTGATTTATGCTACGACACTCTCACTTGTATTACGACGCTTGGTGGCCAGAAATCATGAAAGATGAGAGAAAAAAATTGATTAAAATATTTCCAGACCATTAGCGCATACAAGGGGTGGGTTTTGGGGTTCTAGAACTTTTTATTAAACAAGTAATTTTTAAGCAAAAATAACAAACGAATTAAATTCTCATATACAAATTTAGGAGCAGAGCTATTAAATTTCATTACGATAAGTAATCATATTTTTTTTTTGCATTTTTTAATTTTAATTATTACTTTAATTTTCTTATATAACCCAGCAATTAATAATTAATTAAAATTAAAAAATATCAAAAATAATCATGAATAATGGCTATTAAAAAATAATCATAATAAATTTTCAGGTTTATTCACTGAATTTTTCCCTACTTGACCTTCAACTGACCACGAACCTGACGTGGTGGAGACTAACGGAATTCGGATTCGCATTCAGCGTGTCGAATAACATAGGGATATATAGGTTTGGTTTAATATGCATAAGCTGTTTTTTTTTGTAAACCTGTGTAATTTCTGTAAAACAAAACGGCAAGCACATATCGTCCCCCGCATGCCAGAAACATTAATGTGTGAAGATGAAAGTTTTGAGATTTTTTTATATGTCGCCCCCTTTTGCCTTTTTCATTATATTCGTTTTTGCCTTTAATTAAGTGATTGCAGTCTATTTAAGAATTTAAAAATTTTATTTTAAAAATAAAAGTCAAAATTAAGGTTGCAAAAAAATGTGTATATAAAATAATAATATTTTGAATAATATTTAGAAGCGGCTTATGAAAGCGGAGGGCCTACTGCCAAACTGGGTTTTAAAAATTCCACGCCATTTCAAAGACATTAAGGGCCGTTGATAAAAAATATACATATATCGCTAGCTTAGAGTGAAAACTTCCAAAGTCCACATTTTCCGAAAAATTATTCTTTGATGCAAGAAACAAGAAGAATCACAAAGTATGTAATCGTTTTCTTAGGCATCGAACGGCCTATTCAATTTCTAACCGTTTCTATTCAGAGATACGCAAATAAATTTGCTAAGTCCAAAAAACTTACAGAAAATTAGATAAGTCCCGAAGCATGCACAAACTTTTCATCAACACATACACTTGCATAAAATTCTTTGTATTCTCTCCTGTAAAATTAAAAAAAAAACAGGACTTAGCTACTTTTCGATCTAGGCTAGCGATATACATATGTTAATATGTATATATACTATGGATGTATTATAGCATATGAGAAAATCTCACGAGTGGTATTATTTGTGTCACTCCCTTCTCTCTCGGCAAGAAAGAAAAAAACGTTGAAGCATTCTTCGTGCATATATTTCAATCAATGCAGTCCCAGAAACAAGTTCATACAATAAAACTAAAATGTTTAAATGTTTATTTAGGCGAAAAAGTATCTAAATGACTAATTTTTTCATTGTCATTCGAAAATATCATAATTGTTTTTTAATAACATTGGGAAGTTATCAAAAAGAATGTTCATAAACATAAGAGGTAATGGACGTTGGCATTAAATACAACATATCTATGAATAGTTTATTAACCGCAAACAATTGAAAAATGATACTTCTCCGCGAGTTCAAAATTTCGGGTATTTTTTCGAGATTTTCAAATATCATCTTTTTTCGATAAAGAATGTAAAAAAATATATTTCACCCCAAAAAAAATATTGGGGTGTAAATATATTTCAAGGAATGACCCATATGTAAATGAAGAAAGTTATATATACGAATATGCATAACGAATACTGTGTAAAACATCTACATCGCCAATATTTAATTATTTTTAAATAATATGACTTTTGAGTTAACTAACATGTTAGATGACTACGCATGGTACTACGGGGCGTATAAGTTACATACGCAACTACGGCTATATAAGCTTGAAAGTTTATTTTTCCTTTTTTTTAGTAAATCTTTTTTTACGTTTTCATTTAAATCAATTTCGCGATGAATCTTGTTCTTTATACAAAACTGAAGATAATGCATTTGCTCAGATAGGCATAACACCATTTTCGGCCAAGAACACGTTTTTGTCGAAAAATGTAACAACTCGTGAGAACTCCATGAAATCGCGACTTCATTTTTGAAATGTGTATTGTGTAAACCAAGAACTAAAGCCAAAATGTTGTATATCAGATGAGAGCTTGATTAATTTCTTATTGAATTATAGAATTTGCAAATATAACTAACTAGGTAATCGAAATAATTTTTGTTTAAAATTAACATTGGAAATTCAATGAAATAAAATGCCGAATTTCGATCATTTGATTCTATAGACCCATACAACAAAAAACGAAATGCCATATGTGTTAAAATTACATTTACATTTTTATTGGAGTGTTGCCACAGAAAATTTTAGTTCACTTTAATGAACGAACGAATGAACTAGTTCAATTAAAAGTGCTGGCTCTTTCGCTCTTTAGTTCAAAAGCTCCCTAAGCCTAGTCACAATTGAAGCTATTCGTAGTAACGCTACTTCCGTTGGTTAAAAACAAGGCTGGGTTGTACCTGGCTGACAGGTGTAGCACTTTTACACATTTATTTAGACATTAAAGTTGACACTGAAAGAATTTAAATTAGTGTAATCGAGGTTCTGAACACATTGTTAAAATAATTCCACCCTTGAATCGAAAAACGTTATTTTAATAGACACAATGTACAATATTTATCTTGAGCCCGGTCCATCTTCCCGATTGCTTTCAATGTTGTTATCATTCTATAGGTAGAAATGTTTATTTTTTATATTCGGCTGCGAAGTTGAACCGACCAGGTACAACGAAGCGACCCTGAAGATAAATAAGACAGATTGGAGTCAAAATATCGACGAATAAAAACCAATAAAACAATAAAATATGGCATACCTTTTTTTTCCCAGTGCAGCACTTCCCATAAAAATGATTTGGCGCTGTGAGAAAATACCAAGCCGCACATGATAATTTTAGTGGCCTAACACCAAAAGCACCAAATATATTTATTTATAACACTTCAAAGATAAGGAAAGTTGGCAGCACTCTTAATGTATAAACGGTATATGAAAACCTACCAGCACATGTGAGCCTTTATTTATTTACTTACAGTACTGAGTTAAGTATTTGTAGTTTAAAACTTTTGTTATTGACCTTATTTAAAACTTATCTAACTTTTGATAATTTTGTCTATAACCTAATAATTGTTTCTAGGTATGCGGGTCCCTCTTAGACATTAACGTGAATTGAAATACATAGGAACCAATAAAGAGGTTACATACATAAATAATTTACATATTTATGTACATATACCTATATACATTTGTGCATACATATGTTTGTATGATAACATCAATTTAGTGCTACATACAATATCTACGTTGTATTTCTTTTTTAACAAAATGCTACTTGAACTAAACCATTGGTGGAGGCACAGGCAGACGCACAAATTGACGCTATTTCAGCTAATTTAGATGTATTCGTATACGTATATATTTGTATGTATATAGTTATAGTTAGTTGTACTTCCATGCAATGAAAAACCCAACCAGTCAGTAAAAATACCAGTTCATTAACTAGTATGAGCTAAAGGCGATGACATTCCAGTTTGACAATTTTGAACAACTTCTGCGATCAGCGACATCTGCTGTTGAATTTCTTAAAGACGTGGTAGGTGCAAATCCTTTTAAAAGGCTGTCAAACTCAAGAATTTCCAAAAGTGATTGTAGGAGCAGATAGAACTTCCGCGTTAGCTTTGGCGTTGGCGTTGGTTTGATAGAACGCACGTTAAAAGTATGCACTGAAGCAAAAATCCATCTCTGGATCAAAGAAAAACTTTCCTTACTTTAAGTTAGAAAATTCTTCCGAATGAGTAAAAAATTCTCCCGAATGTGGATGTAATCTATAATTTTGAAGAAATGTTGGACATGAAAAGAGGATAAAACTTCTTTAGTGCTGTTTCGTTCCCATTTTTCTTCATTTTGATTGCTGTTTTTCTTCAATTATGAGAAGTTTTTTTTTGGGTGTGCCTGCTACAATGAACGCTTGGCAGCGAATGCTTGGGCCACTAAATTAACATGCTAACGACAGATAAATTAATATTTCATATCAATTATTAAAAACGATTAAAAAGGATAAATATTTGACATAATTTTATTTATTTGCAACAGCTGATGAGCGACGCACGCGAAAAGTTGAGAGTCTCCCATCCTTTTGCTTTTTGTTGGCGTGAGCGTTGTCGAATATGTCAGCTATTGAAGCGACGCCAACTCCAACGCAACGCCAAAGTTATATGTGGACGGGCCTTTAAGGTGCGGATAAACGTGCCAATGCAATCGCCTTTTCTACGCGTTTTGCTGTCAAAATGCGAAACCGAAAGTCTACTTTCCCGTGTAAACAGCCAGAAAACCCTTTTTGCAGATTTACAGAAATCACTTTCGGAAATAAAAATTGCAAGGTGTAACTGCAACTGAAATTATCGAGGAATAATTTCAACTTGCTCGTGCTGCACTAGCAATTTAAATTTGTGCTGTGAAACCAATCAAGTGTTGCCGTGTAACGCGTTTTTTGGCAAATTTGTATAAAATTATAAAAATGTTGATTATAATATGAAAAATATGAGGCGATTCACGTCAAATGTCCAAAGCGCGCTGAGCGGTGCAAAACAAGCTATTTTTTCGACTACCAGGGAATTAGACAGAAAATAGGATAAATAATTCAAAAACTTCTTCGTTTTCCAGAAATGTTCCCATTTTCATGGAAAAATTCTGAACGAAAATTTATTTGTATTTTTCTCAATTATGGTCATTTTTAATATTGTTTTTAGTTATCTCAATCAAAAGATCAGATCGTTTTACATATAAACCATTAATAAAAAAGGGACTTTTTTTCTTCCTTGCTTGTTCGCTTGCTTGCACGAATTAAAAAATCAATTTGTGATAGCAAATTTTAACAAACTTGTCATTTAAATTCGCTATATCTCAGTCGTTTGAGTATCGATCGATTTGAAATTTCCATACAATAAACTACAAACTACTCCAAAGAATTTAAAATAGTACTTCTTAATACTCAGCACAAATAAAACTACACGTTTTTTTAACTTTTTTATGAGAATTGAGAGAATGGTTTTTTCAAATGCAATAGTTGTGTTATAAAGTTTGAAAAATATTTTTTCGTCTTAAAACAGTGTTGTGGATGACTATCTAAGGAAGTTTTTGCGAAAGTTTCAGATTTAAACATCAACTAGTCCCTTTTTTTATTAATGATTTCTATGTAAAAAGACTTGATCCTTCGATTGAGATAACTAAAAACAATATTAAAAATTACCATAATTGAGAAAAACTACAAATAAATTTTCGTTCAGAACTTTCCCCATTAAAATGGGGAAATTGTGAAAAACCCATAGTACCATCGGATAGCCCGTCAATTGCCTCATATATGTAATTAATTTATTCTACTGATATGGAGTATTTAAGTATTAATGCATTATATATTTTGTGACTATTTTGTGCACATTTTAGCAGGTTTAGCAAATTTTTCAGGTCATTAATTTTGTTATAAGCACAAAAATGTCTGTTAGCATAGTTGAAAGTGGGTTTGTCTGCATTCACCGTGTAAACAGACAAAAAGTAGTATCGGAAAGTTTGATTTTCAGAAATAAAAACTGCTTTCGAAAGTCCCTTTACATGCAAGGTGTAACAGCTCTTGCAATCTCTTTTGGAAATTTTTGAGCTTGCAAGACTTGCACTTGCCACGTCTAACAGCTACTTTACACTTTGCATCTAGAGTGACTTTCGAAAGCAGTTTTTATTTCCGGAAAATCCAACTATCCGATACTACTTTATGTCTGTTTACACGGCGAATGGAGACAAGTCCACTTTCAACTATGTTAAAAGACAGTTTTATGCTTAAAATATTACAAAAAAGTATTTATTCCGAAAAAATCTGTATACGTAAGCTTTACTGGGCTAGTGTATTTATGTATAATACATTTCTTAAAATAGATATTGAAATATACTTACAATAACGTTTGCAATTACAGTGTTGGTCAGAAGGCCGTAAATTAAGTAAAAGGCGTTTATATAAATCGATCTTGGGAGATCGATTCTTTTTATTTCAATCTGGCATCTCTAGTTAAGACTACCGGCTCTAAGGCTCTGGCTCTAAGATCGCAGGTTCGAGTCCGCTTGGAGATGGTTCAGATTTTTAGAATGAAATCAATGTAATTGATAAAATTATGTATTTAAATTTAAATAAAAAATTACAAGTTTGAAAATCTATTTGCATCCGAGAAAAACATTTGTAAATAAATGCTTTTGCTTTCAAAATTTTTGAAATAAAAAAATATTTTTCTTAAAAAAAATTAAATTAAAAAATTACAATAAAAAATAAATCAAATCCCTTGTCGGAGATTTGAACTCGGATCTCTGGAATAGCGCGCCAGAGCTATGTCTGTCGGCCATTGAGCCGCGAGCACGGGGGATGAATTGGCAGACTATCTCATCAACTGGTATGATGCTACTAGTATTTCTACTAGTAGATGCTGATGTATAGCCAGACAATTGACGTACTAACATTGAATAAGGGTAGAACGTGAACTATGTAGTTGGGCTGTAACGGAAACTGGTAGTAGTTACTGTAACAGGGTTACTGTAACTACAGCCATGTGTACTCGTAAGTGTATAAACGGGACTATATTAGATATATTTAAACGTGCATTTGTATTAAATGTACATACTTATAGCAAATAGGTACTCATGTTTATTCGCTGAGACGACACATCTCACATTGCAGTGACATGCAAATCCATGCAGCCGTGCAAAAGTTATAAAAGATAAAAGTATGTAAATACAAGCGTTTGTACCTTTGCATACGGATGTTCATAGATATACATGTAGGTATATAAGTATGTATGTATGTATATAAAGCATTAAACTAAGCATTTTACGTCTCTAAATTCAGATTTCAAAGTTTTCGCACATGTCTGTGGATAGTCGGCGTTTATTGAGTAACTAAAAGCCTGATTATGGCAACTCAACTTAACTTAACGGAACTTATAACTTAAAAAATCAAAATGAAACATATCTCGAGTCTGGGGAACTTGCTTCTGCACCCCCCCACATACAAATTCGAGCGAGCACATCACCTTGGAGTTTACCCTGTAGCGTGCGATAAGACGTAGCTTTCAATTAAGTTTGCCGTCACCACTCTGTCCTTAAGCTATTGCTTTATAAACTCCGCTAAGTGCTAAGCTGAACCACTTTTCGATCATTTTGACTAGGCTAAGAAGAGTGGTCCCAAAATACTTGCTCTTTTGATAGGCATGAGGATAACTAAGCAATAATAAATGGTTAGATAAATGTAGTTACTAACTAAATAAGTATATAAGACAAAGGAGGAGAGGGAACATAAGTTCCGTTTGCCACGCTCCGGTTTCCGGTTAACCGCCAGCAGGTTTGCCGGCATGAAATGTTTGAAATCGGATGACCGATTTTTTGAAAGCCCACATAAATTCCATACACTTTAAGTCGGCAATCAGGCTGCCGATTAACAGGAACGTGTGAAATGGCACTAAAGCTCTTCAGATTCGTATGTGAAAACAACCGTAACAGCTTTTTATGCAGCCATAAAGCTACAAAAGTTTCGTATTTCGAATTTGTGCGGGAATAATCCTATCCGGCCCTGAACAAGGATTTAGAACAGATTTCATCTTTGACCAAATTTAGTAACTGGTCGATATTTAGTTATCTCTTTAGCGGTAGTAAAAAAAAAAACGAAAAAAGAAAGTAACGTGTGAATATTTTGTTTTTGATTTTGGTACACAAATTCCAAATCTAAGCCATTCTTTTCGCAAGGAAAAAAAGGGGAAAGTCAATTCAAACACACTTACTTCTCACTCACTCTTTAAGCGAAATTTTGACATTTGTGTACCAGGGGAAATCAAGCTGGGGGATGTCGGTGGCAAAAATACATCGATGTTTTTCCTTGAATCGATGTATCGATATGTACATCGATATTTTTCGATGCATCGAAGGGCAAACAACAAAATATGTTATTAGCAAAATTTTTCAAAATTTGAAATAAATTACTGTAACAGAGCGAATTATGTCTCTAACGAAACTTTTTGGAGCCATTTCAATTTTTTGGCCAATCTCACCTCTCTTTTTGTCCAATAGAAAACCGAAATGACGCGTTGAATGTACTAGAGATGTCAGTTTTCAGTTTTTTGTTCTAGTAACACCACCTTATATGAAATCGCCTTGAATAGACAGTAATATTAAATGTGTGTACGATTCTCTCAATTATTGTATTTACAACTCCTCAGAGGATAGATTGTCACAAAATTGGTTCACTGGAAGAACATAATTCAGGTTTAATATGTAGTTCGAATGCTAATATTAAAGAAAGTTTCCTTAGCAAAAGGTCACCTTAATGTCTAACCATATTGTATGTATGTATGTATAGTATAAATATTTGCATACATATATTCGTACGCACAGTAGGGTGGTCCAAATATGCACGTGAATAAGTAAAGTCGGAATTTTAAACTATAATATAATATATAATATATATAATTTTATTTTATAGGTCCGCCAAAACTCTCAGAAATTGCAATGGGATCCAATAAAAAATCTTTAGTATCAAATAATGGTTAAATAAACAATTGAATCTTAATATAGGAAGTCTCCTGACGAGAACCAGAAGAAATGTTGATTTTAAATATTTCTATATCATTTCTACGAAAAGTTGTTTTTTTCCCCATATAAAATACATGAACAACTTTGAGCGCTTTGAGCACACCCTAAATATTATTTGATTTCAAAATAAAAAAAAATTAAAATTTCGACGTTACTGTTTATCGACCACTCTAATGCACAGTCATATAAGTATGTAAGTCTACACCTCAACCGTATGAATATCATAAGGTTCTCACGCGACATCGACAAAATCAGCGACGTTGAAGCGCCAGCGTAAATTATACTTTGGCATTTGGCGCGTCGCTCACCGGTTGCTTGACTGAGTGTCTGATCACATGGCACATTGTACCACGTTTCAATGCTGAAGAAAAACGAAACTGGTTTTCCTAGGCGTTGAAATGAACTTACATAAATGCGAAAATCCAACTGCAATTGCGCTTCACAGAGGAAAAGCCATACATATGTACATACGAATATATGCATACCACATCTGTGAATATACGTATGTACATATATAGATTGGCAGCAAGTTTCAACCTCATCGTGATTGTTTTAGCTTAAGCGCAGTAGTTAATGATACCTGCGCAAATCTTTGAAGTTCACAGGAAAAACAGTCAGCGTGATGCGATAATGGTTTTAAGACATTGCCTTAGCGTATGTTGTTGTTGTTTATTTGCTATTACCATTGTAATTGCATTCTATGAGCACAGCAGACAATGACCGCTGCACAGCGCATGCGCCCCGGCTAGACACATAAATAACATACATATGTATCTATGCATATACATTCATAATATGTACATATATATACTATATACATAAGTATATATGTACATACATATACATTTATGTTAATACTTATTCACGTAAGTACTCCCTTGCATACATAGATTTTCTTAGCAGTGAGTTAGCACATGCGCCCATACATAGTTACATACTATATACATATGTACATATGTATGTATGCACAAGTATCATCGGCTTGAAATTGCCTTTTATAATCTACAAGCGGTGAGCAATGCTGTAATTGAAATGGAAAATACCGCAGATTAGTTCTTATTAAGAATGCCAAGCAGAAATTACAGTCAAAGGCTAGAAAAAAATTGCTTTTCAAATAGATTTTACTTTTAAGCCGGGATTTCACCTTCCATCCATATGTAGAGAACAGAAGGGTTATTTGATTTCTTATTTTTAATTTACTTAGATCATTCAACTTTGACTTTAAGATAAAGTTCAGAGAAGAGTACTTACATGTAAGTATTCGCAAATAACGCGGTAGAAAATCGAAATGGCGTGCTATAGGGTATAGTCGATCAGCTGGGTATGCAGTCATAGTTGCAGGGCTATACTTAATCCCGAATCTGGTGTCCTCGTTCCCGCGCTATGGGCAATGTGAGCAACCAATATGCGAGGTGCAGTAACCAATCGGAGTGGAGCTTGGAGTACGGCAGAAAGAGAGGGAGCTTCGATGGGGCCACTCCGACTTATTCGGTCTCGGCCTCAGATGAGACCCCCTCCTTTTGATGACGACCATGGCAAACATTTAAAGGACCACGATTTGAGAGCACGCACCTGAAATGTCCGGACCCGTAATAGAGAAGGTGCCTCCGCCCGGCTGTTGATGTCCTTATAAGGACAAAAGCTGACATCACCAAGAAAAGCGGTGGATGGGGCAAGGCAAAAATGCCTGGGGCCTTGGGACATCTAATCCAGCTGCGATATAAAGGAGCGTAAATTCGTTGTGGGATTTATGGTGCAAGACAGACTCCGTCGCCGAGTATTGTCGTTAACCCCGATATAAAAATCGTGCTTGGTTATTTCAAAGCTATGGCGGGCAACGGATTTGAAAATCTCGAGAGAATTTTTTTTAGTCTGACAGTTTTTCCAGGAAAATTTTTTTGCTTCTCTCAAATTATGTTTGGCTTTGATAAATGGTAAATCAAAGTAAATATTTTATGAATATACTTACCACTCTCGAAGTAACTAGTAAGCAAACGCAAGTCCACGGAGGTAGGTCGTTTAAGAAACTTACGTATTTTTACTGTAGAGCGCAAGTGTTACGTGTACAATCTGCTTGCAAGTTTGTGGTAATACCTTCACATGCAAACATACTTACATACGAGTACATATGTTTGTTATTTCATGTGTAATTATTTATATGTATATGAGTAGTATCTATATGGATCATTCCACGCAAAATTTACAACTCAATATATTTTTTTTTTCATTCTGTATCGAAAAAAAGAAGACACCTATTTTTTAATTTCATCATGATATGTAAATATTCGAAAATCAAGACAAAAATTTCCGGAATTTTGAACTCACAGAGAAGTTGTCTGCTTCAAATTTTTTCCAGTTAATAAAGTATATATTTGAAGGAGAAAATCAGTTAAGAGATCAAAAGGAGCGTAATTACCTCAGATTTTCATTAGAGTGTAAGATAGATTTAAAGAAATAATTTATTGCATTAAAAAATGTATATATTTTTTAATTTTGTTTAATAATTGTTTATTTATTAATAATACACCGCTTCAGTTTTGTTTTGTTTTTTTTGCAATCTAAATAGTTGTCAAACTATATGGAGTACATTGTAAAAATTTGAGAATGGAAAAACCCCAACTGTAGAAGTTACGAGTTTCGTCATGCCTGCGTATATAAAGTTTCAGTGCGCAGACATGCGCTCCAGTGTACTCCATAAAGTTTGACAATTATTTAGATTAAAAACGAAAACAAAAATCAAACGGTATATAATTAATAAAATAAGAGATTTTTAAGCAAAAACAATATGATATATAAATATTTAAGATTAACGTCAATTTCTTCATGATCCATTGATCGGATCTAAACCAAATTAGTATTTAACTACCTCTGAGGTAATACCTTCCTTAAAAAAAGAGCTATAGGTAGATATCGGTTAATGCATTCCAAAGTTATGCGGTAGCTTACATAAAAAAGAAATATTCCGACGAATTGATAACCTTCTCCTGTTTTGAAGTCGGTTAAAAATGAAAAAAATAAAATAAAATAAAAATAAATAAAATTTTAGTATGAAAAAAATTATTTATTTAAGTCTACCTCACACTCTAATGGAACGCCGCGGTAACTACGCACATTTTGATTACTTAAGAGATTTTTTTTCCGACAAATAGTTTATTAACAAAAAAATCAATTAATAATTAATTCTCTGTGAGTTAAAAATTTTAGAATTTTTGTTTTCGATATTTTCGAATATCATGATGAAATAAAAAAATTTGTGTCTTCTTTTATACGATAAGACATGTAAAAAAAAATATTTCGCACTAAAAATAATTTTAAATTTTTTATGGAATAACCCATATATTAATGTTCATACATACATATGTATATACGTAAATGATCAAACAAGCGTAAATAAAGAAAACTTCTTCCGTTCCTAATTTTTCATTTTTATTGCGCTACCTTTATCTTTTTGCTTTCACCACACTATTAAAAGTAGGCACTTTCCTGGGCTTACGTACATACAAACATAGTACATGCATACATATGTGATTATTTAAATAAATATCTAGACGTTTGTTTATATCAAAAGTGTTAGTAGTAAATCAGGGAAATTTATTATTTTACTATTTTTTTTTTTGCGTTTGTCATCTTGCACGTATAAGCATTTAAATATCACTTATTTAAGCTTTCAGTTTACCGCTCCAAATATATATATAATGCACGTTTAACGCATAAAAGCTTGGCAAGGTTTTTAATTTTATATTTATTTTTGTTTACTTTGGTATAAAGATATTTATCAAGATAATATAAGTGCAAGTGCATGAAAAAAAATTCAGCGGCATTTCTTGCCCTTCCTGTCCGCAATTTCAACCAAAGCATATTGCTTAGTTTGAGCACTTAAAATTATGTAAGTGAATTTTCTTTACAAACTCGTACAATTGAGATTTGCGTGCTGTATAAGAACGATGACTTTTTAGCCCAGCTCTTAGTTGTTTACACAAAAATATGTAGAACACACCTTATTTACACCAGTACCTAATAAAAAAAAAAAACATTGCCCTACATTGCTTTCCACAATTTTCGTTTCAACTTATGAGCAGCATGCTATTTTATTGTAATTATGTAATCTTACATAAACGTTTCGCACTGTGGGTATAAATTGACAAGTTTGTATGTACACTTTTTTCATTTCTATATGTAAATTTATTTTTGTTATCTCAGCAAAAACAAATTTTTATTTTTTAGAAAAATAGTTATGCCATTTTATCTTTACAAAATTACATTCAACAATTTTTATTGAGCTTGAGGGCGTTTTTAATGTAATATTTATTGTGGATTAGCAACAATAATTTAAAAAAAATGGTAGAAGTGATAGCTATTTCGGAAATCACCACATTTCCTCATTAGACTTCTTTCAGTAGGATTCGAAATTGTTATAACGCCATAAAATAACAAAAACAAATAACTTACAAGATTACTTTGAAAAAATACCGAAACAAATTTTTGGATTCACCCGCACATTTTATAATTTAGAAAAAAGTTACCAAAATCCCTGAAAATGATATTCACTATTATAGGGAAGACCAAAAGGTTTAAGAAAATATAATAAAATGTTAAGTAAATTAGTCCACCTCCATAATTGACAGGTGAACAATTTGACACAGAATTAGTCTAATAACGAACATTTCTGAGGCTATTGAACCCCAAGTCTCCACGATAACGGTGGAGCTTTTGTAAAATTTTTGGATCATCCATCCCTACAGATCCTCGGTAAGACTAACATCAGGTGAGTAGGCAAACCAGTTGGTCAAAGGTATGCTCTTGCAATGTAACCAAACTCGTCGACTGGTTAACTCGAATTTGTATTTGTATTTGTTACTAATTTAGAGACAACAGTCGATTGCTCTTTCAACAAATAAGTAAACCGCAAAATCGACTTTCCAAAAGATCTAACGTAAAACGATGCTGCAATATTATTTTCATTAAGTTATCTAGGCATGTACAATTGAGATGTCAAGCCACAGCAATGACTAATTTTGACCACTCCTCTTAACGAATGCACATCACAGTGCAGCAGCGAAGGCGTCGTACAGCCTAAAGACTCAATTGTATGCAACTGAATGGGAGTGACGCCGTTTGGGTGGTGCGGTAGGTCGCTTGAACGCCTTTTGCAAACCTCAACGGAGCAACATACT
Source organism: Rhagoletis pomonella (assembly GCF_013731165.1). Classification (NCBI taxonomy): domain Eukaryota; kingdom Metazoa; phylum Arthropoda; class Insecta; order Diptera; family Tephritidae; genus Rhagoletis; species Rhagoletis pomonella. The sequence continues at coordinate 8,970 of NW_023460269.1, read as the reverse complement.
GTCGTCGTCGTCGTCGTCGTCGTCGTCGCCAGAAGTGACATACAGCCGGCGACAGTTTCACGGTGGATGAGCATTTCGAACACATTTCGAGACATCGACAACGTGCACAACTAGCGATTATATTTAGTGAGGCAATCAAAAGTGGTTAACATGACTAAAACAAATCAGCCAGCAGCGTAACTACAACAAATTGCATTAAATTTGCTGCAAGCCAAAGTGTTATTTGTTGGTAATACTGGCAATGTGTTGATGTTGCTCGTGGGTGTTCCGCTGTTGTTGGCGCGTCGGCCGACCTAGACCCACTTGTGGTACACATATGTAAGCACATATTGATGGTTTCGTTGTATGCACATATGTATGTATGTATGTATGGATTTATGCATTTGTGGTACCTACATACATAGATAGTTAAGTACTTATGTGGGGCATGTCTTTACAAAGCATCATGAATGCTAAGTCCAAAAGTGGCTGAATTGATGAGGTGAAGCCACAACATTTTAGAATTTTTAAAATTGAATGCAGGAAATTACCACACTTGTTGCAACTGATGCAATTGCAACAACTCACAATGCAACTGTGATGAGTAATTGGAAAAAAAAAAGTGAAGTTGTTAAGCTTTTTATAACAAATGTTGTTAGCGCGTTTGAGGCCGAGGTGGTGGCATTGTTATGCTCGTTTGATCATCATTTAAAAAATCATGAAAATCATTTAAATGTATATTCTGCTATTTGATATGACTATATTTTGATGGGGGTTGAGGGCGAATATTTTTATGACGTCATATTCTTACCAAAGTAAGCTTTCAAACTACTTTATCCTTTTAAACGTCGAAGCGATTTTGGCCGATTCGCAAAATGTACGCCAGTCTTGTTTTATTATGCAGGTGCATTGACGCCAATTAGAAGCAATCGTATCAAATGAAAAAAAAAAAATCTTAAAAAAACTAGGGGGTTTGTGTAAAATTGTTTGGTCTCAACATATATAACACGGCCACAACTATTTCCTATTTATAAATATAATTACTGCTATTATTTCATAATTTGATCACAAATTCATTTTAAATATGCCCCCTCGAATACAGAGAATCATTAATTTGGCTAAACAAGATAAATTAGTAAAAGTAACAGTCCGTTTGACAGCTGTCAAATCTTAAAGTTTTAATTTGCAATGAAATTCGTGATCAGCATGTCTAAAAGCCTAATCAGTGGTATTTTCCAAAAGATATCCTTATTTCTAGAGAGATTTACAGTTGATTTGACAGCTTCAGCTGTCAAACTAAAAATTTTATGGTATTTTCGACAGTGGCGGATACAGGATTTTATTTGGGGAGGGGCGATGAGATCAACTTGTCAAAAACCGGTAAACTACAGGCATCTAACCCTAATTTTTTCATGCAAATGTAGGTTCGAGCATTTTTTTTTGAAGGGTGAATAAAGTGTTTTGTGATATAATATTACTTTTCATTTGGTCAAATATAAAATTACATGTACTATTTAAAAAAAAAAAAACACAAGATATAAAATTATACCTTGGGTTTATTAATGCAATATATACATATAAATACTTATTTCTTGCTTACAATGTTGGTAAAATGAAGGATGTAATTAAGTAACTTAACAACTTATTCAGAATTTTTATTGTAATAATTTAAATTGCAAATTCAATTTTGCGCTTTCCTTTTGCGAATCACTCTATTATCCTTTCACTGTCAATTTCAATATCTAAGTGTACGTGTAAAAGTGCTAGACCTATCAGTTTTTCTTCATTCATGGTACTACGCAACCATGTTTTTAACCGGCGAAGGGTTGAAAAACTTCTTTCGGAAGTAGCGTTACTAGCTGGAAGTGTGGCCAGAATGCGAAGAAGTTTGATAATCAATGGAACAGCATATTCGTCGCATTTACCAAGAACTTCGACTGCTGATTCCAACCATACTTTATACTCTCCTTCCAAATTGAAACCGCCTTTTTCTAAGAAAATTTCGTATCGTTTTCCAAGCGATTTTACGCGTTCGATAGCATTATTTTTTCGTCAGGCGTATTATATTCCCCAATTATAGATGGAAGTAATAAGTTCAAATCAAAAATGTTTAATGTCTCTTTCGGCAATCTTTCTCGGAGATCGAGCAAAATATTATCCAATAGCGGTATAAATATTGCCTTTCGAAAATAATCTTCAGCGTTAGAAGCCCGAAAATTTTGTCTATTCGCTCTCAGAGGAAGGACAATGTCAAAACCCAATTCCTTACGGATATCGGTAACTTTTGAAAATATATCAGAAAAATGTGTGTCAGCATTTTCTCTATAATTTCGAAGAATATTCACAGTGCCATTGACTACTTCGCTAGCATGATTCAAATCAGGCGAAGGCGCTTGGAGAAGTAAACTTTTAATTTTAAATTTTTTAATTTAACTTTTTGATTTTAATTATATTTTTCAAGTCATTAATATTTTTATGCGCATACAAATGTCTGGTTACACAGTTGAAAGTAAAATTTCCTACATACTTGCTCCGCGGAAATAGACAAAAAGTAATATCAGAAAGTTCGATTTGACATACATATATATACCTAGTATCAACATACCCATTGTTTTAATTTTTTACGTTGACGAAGAGTTTTACATGATTTCTTATTCTATAAAAGATTAAAATAAAAAAAAACTTGTACATTTTTTTTTCCAAAATTCCGTATTCACGGACGGATCGAAGCTGGACGGGAGAGTCGGTGGAGGGGTCTACTGTCGGGAACTCTCGATAGATCTTATGTTCAGAAGCGACCCGACCTCTGCAGCGTCTTTCAAGCAGAGGTGGCCGCTATAAAAGAGGCAGCCGGCAACAAGGAGGGTGAATATCTATTCTGATAGCCTAGCGGCAATTCGCTTATGGTGCGACCGAAACTGGTCGGGGAATGCCTGACCTCTCTCTCAAGCACCTCGGAATTCTTCCAAATCAAGCTGATTTGTGTACCGGGACATAGTGACATCACTGGAAACTGCAGGACTGATGAATTGGCTAGGCAGGGCACCCTCGAGGCCATTACCTCGGATAGGGAGGGCGTAGGAGTTCCGTTGGCAACCTGCGGCCTGCTTCTGGACAGTTGGGCTCACAGTCCGTTCAGCGAGCGCTGAAAAAAAACCCCGACATGCAAAGTTGCAAGGTCCTTCTGGACGGTTGTCGACCGCGGGCGATCAAGGGAGCTTCTGCAGCTGGCTAAGCGCCACCTCTCAATTCTCACAGGTGTACTGACCGGACATTGTCCTTTAGGAACCCACGCGGTGCGACTTAACATCGTCACAGATCCCTACTGCCGCAGCTGTTTGAAAGATGAGGTGGAATCATCTCAACACTTCCTTCTCAGCTGCCCGGAATTCGCAAGACTAAGGTTTAAGCACCTCGGTGCTCATTTCTTCAACACTCCTGAAAAGCTTCTCCGGAGTGGACATCAGCTGCCTGCGGAACTGTGTTTTGAGCACACAGCGCTTCTCTTAGCTTCTAACACAGAATATTTTAGTTGCCGTTCAAAGAACTTGTTCAAAGAACTTGTGTAAATGTGGTAACACAATTAATGTCTAAGTGAGGCCCCCTGGTGGGGTCGTATCGTTCTCAACCTTGAGGTAATATATTTTATCCGAAATTTTTTCACAGATGGCAACTGTTAAATAGAGAATAGGCTCCTTTTCAACATAGGTCACAAACTAGCTGTGTGAAAAATTTTAGGCAAATTCGTTCAGTAGTTTCCGCGCAATGGAGCCCCAAACTTCCAAACTTACAAAATTTCACATTTATAATATTATTAGTAGATAGGATGTATGAACAGTGACTAAAACACACTCTAAAAGCAATGTACATGCTTTAACCATAAATATAACCATATTTCATTCATATTTTAAACTTTTCAATTTAAATTTCTGAGAAAATTTTGTTTGGCCGAGCTTCTCCTACGATTTGTGGCGTGTGCCTTGATTTTGTCACATAAAGGGGAGGGACCGACTCCGAACGGCGATTGTATATTTACGAGAAGCTGTGTTTCATGGCGGAAATACACTCGGAGGTTAGCCATTGTTTGCCGAGGGGCGGCCGCTGTTAAGCAAAAACCTTTTTTCCTATACTTTTTTGCGATGTTGCTTTGACCAGGGCTTGAACCCGGGCCCTTCGGAGTGGAAGCGCGCACTGCAAACCACTACACCACAACGACCGACTTTTGTAATCTGCTTACCTAAAACATAAAGAAAAGCGACTTACGTGCATGTGTACTGGCGCATAAATTCATACACACGTATGATTTCTAAAAAAATATGGATGTTTTCAATAAAAATAAATACAAATACATTTGCTTTCTGTTAAATCAAATAGACCACAAATAAAGCGTATATGCATGTATGTTTGTAACCGAAAGTACAAAGGCGCCATTTAGCAAAGCAAACATTTGTATGAATGGAATAAATTTGACTTAGAATTATGTACAAAAAATAAAAAAAAAATAATGTTAATAGTTACAAGTGCAGCCAATTATGACTGGAAAAGTAGGTAAAGTACATATTAAGCCACTAAGAAAGCGAATGAACAGAAGGTACATGATTTGTGTAGTTTGGTACACAACTATATATAAGAAATAGCAGCGATTCATCAGTCAAATGTGCTTGCAGCTGGAATATGGCACACGAATCTGTGACAGCTATTGTGTCCAATCCAATTAACGGAGCTTCTTTCGAACATTTTCCGAAGTGTGCATGTACATATGTGATGGCTAAAGAACTGGCTTTCAAACGAAAACAGATTTGAAATGTCACGTTTTAATTTTTTTTTAATAAATTACTAGGCAAATTCTGTTAACTAGTACAGAGTGATTATCAATAGCAATACTTACAACTCATTTTTCGATTGTCAATATGTACCCGTATGTAAGTTCTTACCGGCCCATATTATGACACATTATGGACATACATACATAAATATGTACATGGGGCGCTCCATGTGTTTGATTTGTTTCAAATTTTTAGGGTTGCTGGACAAACATAAATATTAAATAAATATGAAATTTGATCTTGATTAATACATTTTTAAAAACTTTACAGCACAAAACAAAAACAAATCGATTTAATAGTTTTTCAAATATCTTGAGAACGGGGCGAGAAAGAATTAAAAAAAAATAACACATACACACATCAAAATTCTCTATGAAAAGAAATATTTTCTAAATGTTAAAAATTAAAAAATTTGTAAATTTGTAATATACTCATTTTACTCAACTTCAGTATAACAAAAAATTCATAACTCAAATTATTATAGAGTGCACCCGCCATACTTAGAGCAACCATCGTGATTTTTTAAATTTTTTTGAGACGGCATATTTTCAAAAACTAAGTTTTTCTATAAACAAATTTGTATTTGAAAGATTCTTCAAGAAAAAAAATTTCGAAAACATTTCCATTCATAGAGAATTTTGATGTGTGTATTGTGATTTTTTTTAATTTTTTCCTAGACCCGTTCTCGAGATATTTTTAAAACTATTAAATTGATTTGTTTTTGTTTTTGTGCTATAAAATATTTTAAAACTGTATTAATCAAGCTTTATTTTCATATTATGTTTATCCATCAACCCTAAAAATTTGAAACAAATCAAACACATGAAGTGTGAACCCCGTCCATTTTGATATGGAACGCGCCACATACATGATTTGTAAAGTAGCCACATACATAATTATGTACTTGCTTAGGACATTTCCCTACTGTTTTAGGCAAGAGCTATATATGTTCACTGTACAAAAATATCAATTAGTTTGTGGAATAACGGTAATTCTAGCGAAGATTGAGATATCTCTATAAAATTTGATACGTATGTATGCACAAGCGTGTTCATAAGCTTTTTCCTAAACCCGATTTCCGAGCTATTAGAAAAATCCCAAATTGAAAAAACCGGTACCACTTAAAAAAAAAAATCGGATAAGCCGGTTTTATTTTACATATTTTCTCTGCAGTAACACTCACTGTTGGTCAGATATAATGACCAAAACAACAATATGAGTACTAATAAGTAAAGAAGTATAAGTTCGGGCGAAATCGAATTTTATATACCCGGCGTAGGTATCAAATATCTACCTTTGCACGATAAGCAGGGAGGCTTTCCCAATTCCAAACGTTTTCGATAAAACATATGCTGAGCTAGATTTAATTAAAATTAATAATTGAATCAAGTTTGGTAGAAATCGAGCGTTTACCTTTGTAGTAATAAAGTGAACAGTGCTACGCCCAATTCCTAAAAGTCTATAACATTCGTATTTATTGTTAAGAGATATTATTTGGAGTAAATTGGCGTTCTCAGTTATTGAAATATCGGAGTTTTCATATATCTAAAATTTACCGTTATTCGGGAAGCGTGTGTAATTTTAGCCCGATTTGAATAATTTCCACCGAGTTTGCTTTTCCGTACCCAGGTTATTAAGTGCACCGAGTTTGGTAAAAATTGATTGATCGGTTACCGAGTTACACATTGTAGTCATAAGTGGTCGGCGCCACGCCCGTCAGCCAACAATTTATATTAATCTAATTTTCTGCTAAGTGGTTATTGCACTCATCGATTTGAAGTGAATTAGCTTAAATAGTTACTAATTTATCAAAGTTTTCGTGTTTCTGTTACCGTTATATGGGAGGTGGCTGTTTTTATTGCCCGATTCCAAAGATTTTAAACAGATTTCTTAGATGAAATCTAATCAAGGCTCGTACCGAGTTCTGTAAGGACTCGTAAAGCGGCTGTTGAGATTCGGTATTTAATCATATTTACTGAAATATCGTAGCTTTTCCGTTTTTCGAAAATACCATTATGTGAGAAGGGGGCGTGGTTACAGCTCGATTTCGCCCATTTTCAATAGAAACGTAAATTTTGTTGAGATATCTCAATTTTTGCTCGAGTTATCGTGTACACGGTCGGACGGACAGACCGACATGGCTTAATCGACTTTTCTATTCATTCTGAGCATTTATGTATACATTCGTCTATATCTATCTCGGTTACTTTAGACAAGTGCTCTCGGGTATAATAAAAATATAGCCTACTATAGGCAGGTCATCCATCAATCAATACCTGCGTCAACTCTCACCACTTGTAATTCATTATTGCACACCAACGCTATCTATCGAAAACATCCCTACAAGACAGCTGAGTATCATATGAGTACTCATATTATCATTATCCCTAATCACAAAAGTGCTTATCAAAGTCCTCATTTTCGTTCAGGCCATGGGTAAAAATTGAGTACTTTCCCCTCAATGTTGTCATCAGAAAGTCCTCAGTACTAATAGTCAAACTACTCATTTATGCCGTACTACAAAAACAAAAGTGTAAATGTGTGAGAATTTTGGCCTAAAGTGCTCAGCAATGTCTTGTATGGATAGAGCTCGAATTGCTTCGTGAGGTGCGCGATACTTTGACACAACTCCATTCTCCATATTGTAGCAGGTTAAACTGTTTAGTCCAATTTCGAATAAGCTGCCGACAACCTCTTCATATGTCTGTGAGGGCCCAACCCCGTCGCATCTGGCCTTTTGACGAGCCTGCCCTAAGACGAGAATGAAGACAACATGCAGTCGATTCACTGATTTAGATAGAGTTTAGTAAGCCACTACAACAAAAACAACAGCGATAAATTTTAGTTCGGTTTTCCGCTTACGCGTAAGCAGTAAGCAGTACGCGTTTCCACTCCGCAGCACCTGGGTTCAAACCCTGGTCAAAGCAACATCGCAAAAATATAGGATAAAGGTTTTTTCTTAACAGCGGTCGTCCCTCGGCAGGCAATGGCAAACCTCCGAGTGCATTTCTGCCATGAAAAACAGCTTCTCGTAAAAATACAATCGCCGTTCGGAGTCGGAGAGTCTGACAACATCAAGGCGCACACCACAAATCGGAGGAGAAGCTCGGCCAAACACTAACATATGTGTAAGCGCCAATCTATTATTATTATTATTATAAATAAACTAGTTGAAACCCGGTTTATTCGATTGTAAAAATCCGGTTTACTCGTTATTCGAAAAATCATGAATTAAAAACAAAAAAAAAATGTAAGAAAAACATACAAAAGACCGGTTGTAGCCAGTTTGGAAAAAACGAGCCAATCACCCCAGTGAATACTTATCAGGAAAGTGCTCTTCCGCTTCGGTGGCCCGAGATTGACACCAAGGTGCTATTATGGTTGTGAAGATTAACTAGAGCTGTAGATATCTTAGATCAATCGTTCGTTTACCATCTTCTGAGCTAGCACTCTGAAGCCGTTACTAGTCATAAGCATAATCATTAAGTTAATCTAACAGAACGGCTCGCACAATAGGCATTTTGCAGAAATATGTAGGCTTCAGAAAGAACTTCTGTCTTACAGTAAACTGTAAAAGTTTTAGTGATAATTTTTTTTTCGGCAAACTAAAACCTGAGGGGTCCTGAGTTTAACCTTGATTAAAAGTCTAAAGGCCGATTACTCAATGTCTGGTTAACAGTAACTATAGGTTAGACATCGTTATCGACGTTAAGACTCCCTTTTATATCGACGGTTGAGTGAAAGGTCGTCCTCTCGCGGCGGCTAGACCAAAAACGCCTTATTTCAGAATTTGGGTGGTGAACGTCCCATCTAAGAATTCGATTTAATAACGCCTTATTTCAGAATTCGGTTCAATAAACGACTTATCTTCAACATATTTCCAATATATTTTCAGCTTTTGCACTTGAGATAGGGTGTTTTTAAATCAATTTCTGATATAGGTCGTTCTTGAAAACTAGGTCGTTTTCGAGCTGGCTGCCGAGTAAATTTTGAGACATTTAGTAACCGACCCTCAGTTATACAGGTTCGATTCCTGGTTCGAGCAACATCCGATGAAGAACCTGCGAGTTTACTTCTGCCGTGAAAAGGCTCATCATTACGACCTTTCGCCGTTCGGAATTAGCGTACAATTGCAGGTATATATGTACATACGTATGTATACACA